>NC_057807.1:593198819-593230783 GCF_018294505.1 Triticum aestivum | reverse complement strand
GGGGGTTCTGCAATTCTGTAAATCACTGGATAATGTCTAAAATCGCAGGCAGGGAAAAAAATACATCAGGCCAAAACTGTCTGGCCCAGCAGTGCTCAGGAGAGGGGTGGGTGTCTGCTCACATCCATGGGCTTGGCCCGGTTCGGTGGAGGAGGCGTGCGCTGGGCCGGGGAGGCGAGAGGCCGGCCTGCCTGTGGCCCACGCGGGCGCTCGAGCTGGGCCAGGGCGCTGGATCTGGACCTGGCGCTGGGGTCGAGCGGAAGCAGAGGAGTGGTCAATGCGGGCGCTCGTTCGTCGTCTTGTTCCAGGAGAAGGAGCAGGGCGAAGCAGGGAAGCAGCAGGGCACCAGCGCTGGAAGATCTGGCGGCCGCGAGATCCGAGCGAGGGGCGTCGAGATGCGCAGGTCTCCGGGCGGAGCGGGGATGGAGCTCCAGCGGCGCGGACGGGAAGCTTCGGGTGGCCATGGCGTGGACGGGGCGAAAGCGACCCGATCCGGCGGGGTCAAACGAGGCAGCGGCTGCGTCAATTCCCTGTGAAGAAAAACAGGGAGGGAGCATCCGGCGAGAGAGGGAGATCAGAGAAGGATAAGAAAGCAAGGGAGGGGAAGGAAGAGGGAGGAGGAGCACGGGCCTGGGCGCTCGCGAGAGGAGGCGGAGCTCCTGTAGGTGCTGCTGCTCGTCGCCGGCGGGGCTGCGCGAGATGGAGGCGCACGGGAGGAGATGAGGTGCGGCCAGCGGGCGGAGGAGACGAAACCGAGCGCTCTTGCTCGGGGTCTCGGGCAGGCGAGGCGGTCTTCTGATGGCGCCTGGTCTCGGGACACCGGCAGCGGCTGGTCCGACGAGGCACACGGGAGGAGATGCAGGGGAGAAGGAGCAAGGCAGCGCTGCTGCTGCGGGATCGGGGCTCCCCTGCTCGAGCTCCTCGGGCGCGTGCTCGCGCACGAGAGCGAGAGGAGGCTGGGCCTCGGGAACCGAGGAGGTGGTGGCTTGAGGATCTGGATCTCGGTGGGGGTTGGCCGGCTAGGGAAAACGAGGAAGGAGGGAGGCGCAGGTGGATGGCTGGATTTTTGGATCGGGGAGGATCCCGATGAGGAAGGGACAAGAAGAGTGGCGGCGCTCGGGAGAGGGTGGATGGGACAGGATCCCTAAAATTTAGGGTTTAGGGGTCTATTTATAGTGAAATGAGGGGAATTTTGGGACATCCGATTTAAATCGGACGGACGGGTAAAACAGACTAGGGGAGTTCAAATGAATAAAACGAAGATGTTTTATAGATGTTTGGAGATGATCCGGACCCATGGGTAACGACTGTCCGGGTCGGCTTCGGGGGAGTTTTCGGACACGCCAAGAGGGGGTCTGAGAGAGGTCAACGAGGACAAGGACCTGACAAAATAACAACGGAGGCAAAGAGAGAAAGGGCAACTGCGAACGTCTACGAGTTTTTATGAAAACATGCAAATGCAATGCGCATGATGCTATGAGATGAAAGCATGACATGAACAAAATGCAAAACAAAAGACAAAAACCCAACCGCGGAGAAAAATAATATATCACAAAGCCGGAAATGGCAAGAGTTGGAGTTTCAATTATGGAAAGTTGTATCCGGGGCGTTACAACAATGCTCTATACTCGGCTTCTGCTGTTGATCTAGACACAACAGCCTGTTTCTTGCTTCTCCATGACACCAAGTTTCCTCCCACAAACACACATTAGCCAGAAGTTGATCTTCTATCATCTTGACAACTGGCCCAATCAGAGTCACTATAGCCATCCACCTCAAGATGTCCACTCTTCGCAAACCACAACCCTCTACCCGGAGTCCCCTTCAAGTATCTCAGAATTCTGTGCACAATATCAAGATGCCCACTCCTTGGTTCATGCATGTATCTGCTCACCACACCCACGGCATACGTAATGTCAAGCCTGGTATGACACAAGTACAATAACCTCCCAACCAGTTTCTGGTAATCTTCCTTATTCACCAGATCGCCTGACTGAGCTGTCACTTGATGATTTTGTTCAATCGGCGTAGGGGCTGCACGACATCCCATCATGCCCATGTCACTCAAGAGATCCAAGGTGTATTTCCTTTGGCACAAAGATATTCCCTTCTCTGTCCGGGCCACTTCAATCCCAAGGAAGTATTTTAGGTTGCCCAAATCCTTCACCTCAAACTCATTGCTCAGACACCCCTTCAATCTCTTTATTTCCTCCTCCTCATCTCCGGTGATGATAATGTCATCCACATAAACTGCAAGAATGGTGATCTTTTGATTAGAGTGAGTGTCTGTAGAACACCGTGTGGTCACCATTACATTGACCATACCCCATAGCACGGACATCACGTCTGAACCTATCGAACCAAGCCCTCGGCGATTGCTTCAGTCCATACAAGGATTTCTTCAGCCTACATACCTTCCCCGTGGTCTGTGAAGTACCAAAACCTGGTGGTATCTCCATGTACACTTCTTCCTGCAACTCACCATGCAAGAAGGCATTCTTGACATCTAATTGATGCAATTTCCACCCAAAGTTTGCAGCACAGGAAACCAATATCCTTACTGTGTTCATCTTTGCCACTGGAGCAAACGTCTCGTCATAGTCAATTCCATAAGTTTGACTATATCCTCTGGC
Source organism: Triticum aestivum (assembly GCF_018294505.1). NCBI lineage: Eukaryota > Viridiplantae > Streptophyta > Magnoliopsida > Poales > Poaceae > Triticum > Triticum aestivum. Next base: position 593,228,150 of record NC_057807.1, on the reverse strand, counting down.
GACCAATATGGCCTTATACCGTTCCACCTTCCCCTCAGGATTCTGCTTCACTGTATAGATCCACTTACAACTCACTGCTTTCTTTCCTGCCGGCAATGTAGTTAGCACCCACGTCTTGTTTTTCCTCAGTGCTTCCAACTCTTCTATCATCGCTTCACGCCACTTCGGATCTTGCTTTGCAGCCTTCCAATCCTTTGGGATTGACACAGTTTGAAGAGAGGCAACAAACACTCTATAGGAAGGAGACAAAGCCTGATAAGACACAACATTTCCAATATCATGATCATGAAAAACCTCCGGTGGTAAAGCCTTCTGTGCCGCTTCACGTGTCCCCTTTCGCAACGCAATAGGCACTTCCACTGTGTCAGATGAGCTTGCACCACTGCCTTGTTGCTCCCCCTGCACTGACTGCTCCCCCTGCACTTGTTGCTCCCCCTCCTGCACAAGTGGCTGCCGCAGAGAATATACCAGACGAGTGTCAGATGAGTCATGCACCTGTGGCACTTGTGGCTCTCGTCGAGAGTACACTAGGGGGGTCTTCTACCACCGATCTCAAACAGGGAGCTGGAGATTACCAATCTGAATGGAACCCACTGTTGGCTGGACCTGAACCTGCACATCACCATCAATGAGAGTACCAACCGGAATTGTACCCACAATTGGCTAGACTTGAACCTGCACATCATTAGTGCCCACAGAATCCTCCTGAGTGTGAGATACATCCTTCTCCCCCTCTTGACCATCCTGCATAGAGTGTAAATGGTCAAGCCCTTGAAACAACACACTTAGATCTGTTGGCTCACCATAGAATGGCTCAGACTCCCTGAATGTTACATCCATACTGACAAACCTGCGTTTCTCTGAGGGACACCAACATTTATACCCCTGCTGACTAGAAGAATAGCCCAGAAAAATACACTTCACCGCTCGCGGATCAAGCTTTCCAACAGAAGGACGGTGATCTCGAACAAAACAAGTACTGCCAAACAACTTTGGGGGAACAACAAACTTAGTTTCTCCATATACTAGCTCACACGGAGATTTCATGCTTAGTATTCTTGATGGTGTCCGGTTGATCAAGTATGTGGCTGTCATAACTGCTTCACTCCACAAGAATTTGGGCACATTCATCGTAAACATCAATGACCGAGCAACCTCAAGAATATGCCGATTTTTCCTTTCTGCCACTCCATTCTGAGGAGGGGTGTCTGGGCATGTAGTTTGATGAAGAATGCCTTGATCAGACAAATAGGCCCCAAATGTGTTGTTCACATACTCTGTCCCATTGTCAGTCCTGATCACCTGCACCTGCACCTGAAACTAATTCTTCACCAAGGCATGGAAATTCTGAAAACAGCTAAACACCTCATCTTCGTGACGCATCATATAAATCCAAGTCATACGAGAATAGCAATCGATGAATGTAACAAAGTATTTCATTCCATTCATTGATACAACTGGGCTCTTCCATACATCCGAATGAATAAGCATAAAAGGAGAGATGCTCCTAAGCCCCTTGCTCACATATGAGGCTCGTGTGTGTTTGGCATATTCGCAAGCATCACATGTCAACTTGCCCTTGCCTATCCCACACATAACATCCGGAAAGATTCTACTCATCTTATCAAAAGATACATGTCCCATCCTACAGTGATGGATCATCGCCTCCTTCTCCTTGTCCTCCATGGTCGCAGCACACACCAAGTCCGGCTGCACCTCCTGGTCCATGTACCAGAGCCCCCTACGCCTGGTGCCAGTCCCAATCGTCTGGCTCGTCTGGCGCTCCTAAATCACGCAACCAAATTTGTCAAGGATCACACGACAGTCAATTTGATCAATTAGAGCACTGAAAGAGACCAAATTGACAGGAAAAGCTGGCACATGTAACACTGAGGATAGGGAGATGGTTGGAGTGCACTTGACTGTGCCAACCCCTATGACAGGCTGGTTTGTGCCATCAGCAGTTTGCATTGTGCCCGTGTGAGACGGAGGGTGCTTATGGTAAGACTCAAACATGCAGGAATTACTAGCAACATGCTTAGATGCTCCAGAGTCAAGAACCCACTCTGGAGCACTCTCATTAGAAGCAAGACATGCCTCATCCGGATTACCTTCATTAGTGGAGGCCTAGAGAGCAAAGTCTCCATAGTCAGCATCAACTGCATCTTTGCCTTGTGACGTCCCAGTGTCTCCTGCCACTGTCATGTGAGCCCTCTGATCCCATAAGTGTCCTGAGTAGCCACCTCTACCCATAGAAGCCTGACCCCTTGAGGTCCTTGAGTATCCACCTCTGCCTCTACCACGCCTGCCTCTGCCAGTTCCCCCTCTGTCGTATCCCCTACCTCTGCCACGAGTTGGACACGCCCACTTCCAGTGACCTAACTCCCCACAGATATGACATTTGTTGGGATCGCTCCACTCCATGCGCTCAGTGACTGCAAATGTCGAAGCCGGCACAACCTTCATGTCTGCATGCTCAAGAGATAGCCGCACCTCCTCTTGAGACACTGCAGCGATAGTCTCCTCAATAGAGGGCAGGAGAGGTTGGTGCAACAGGGATGCCCTCCTGCCATGAAAGCAACCTCTAAGCCCCTCCAACAGTTTCAGCACACGCCTGCGTGCAATCCACTTGCACCCTGACTCGATGCAAGCCGCATCATAGAGTTCCAGAGGGTCGCAGTTATCCTGCTCTGCCCACAAAGCCTGCAGCTCTGCCACATATGTCATCACTGACATGTCATCACCTTGATGCAGCCGACTGATCTTCCCCTCAATCTGAGCAATGAGCATGACATTGCCCTTACCTGAGTACAAGGTGGACAGAGTCATCCATATCGCAGCGGATGTGGATAGCCCCTCCACAGAGCGTCCAATGGGGGGCACCACCGAGTTCAACAACCAGCCAATGAGCACAGAGTTTATGACCTTCCATCTCTTTCCCTCCACAGTAGTCTTGTCTCCTGGTTCAGCAACAACACCCAACAAGTGCCCATCAAGCTCCTTCTGTTCCACAGCCAGCAACGCCCTTCGGGACCAGCTCAGATAATTGGTAGCCCCCTCTAACTTCATGTCCATGGGCGACAGTTCGATCTTCTGAGCCACTTCCTGTCGAGGAACGATGGCCCCAGATTTCGACTCTTCGAGGATCTTAGCTAGCTTCTCGAAAGCCTCAGCAAGGCCTGTTGGCTCACTCATCTTCGGATACAGCCTACACAGCCAACAATAGCAGCAAGCACAGCCACACACATTCCTCTGTAGAATCAGCAGTCCCCAGTTCCCTTTCAATCAGCAGCACAACACTACCCCACTTCTCCTTCCTCAGCAACAGGACAGCAACCAACAGCAACCTCAGCTTCAGGCAGCTGCAGCACACTTCTCTCCTCTGACTTAGCCACTGCACATAGCAGCAGTTCCAACAGCACACCTCCTGTCAGTCCCCTCTACAGCCCCTCCCGCATGCGCACCTCCTCAGCTCGCGCCGCCCCCTTGTCTTCCTCACTCGCACGCAGCTACTGGCGCAGCTCCCCTGCAGCTGCAAGAGGCCAGCCAGCGCACAACCGCGAGAGGGAACAAGAAGGGAATGAGGGGAAGAGGGAGGAGCCCGCGTCGAGGTGAGCCCACTCCACCTCCTAGGTCCGCCGTCGCTGCCCTACTCCCGTTAGGCCCCGTCGTTGCCGCCTAGGTCTGATACCATGTTGCAGTCGCAGGAGCTCACCTCTCTCTCGGTAGCCTTTTTCTGTGTGTGTGGCGGCTCAGCTTGGGAACGGGAGGACTGATGCCTCCTTCTAGGTTAGCACCTCCACATGGGCTTGGGCCCTAAGTGACAAAGCTAGATGGGCTTGGCCCATACCGGTTCAACAGCATGCAAGACTGAAGATCGTACATATATTTACTTTGCTCAAGGATCTTATAGCATTGCATTGCTCCGTGCAGTTCCCTTTATCATCCATTTTATTGTCGATATCTCTATATGGCCATTATATATAGATGCTATTACAGGGATGTAGCACTATATTTTCCACCCATTGTTGTAAAAAAACTCCCTCTGTACTGATACATATGTGTTATTTTCTTTTAATGATCTGTTTTCAGACTGAACGAGATTTCTAGATCGGAATAAATTATTTTTAGATTGCTCTTTGGGTTTCAAAGAATTCAGAATAAGTTCCTACACCAACTGTTACTGGATAAATCATGTAAGACGCCATGCTTGCACAAGCTGGTGAGTATTTTTCTTTTTTGATTCACAGGAGTATTTGCAGCTATATTCTCGGTCGTTCGTTGCACAAGCAGGTGAGTATTTTTCTTTTTTGATTCACAACTATTGGCATGAATTTGTCCATGCATTTCGTCCTAGGATTGACGATAATTTGAACCTGTTAATCGGGAAAAGATATGCTCATCACCATTCCATCTTTGTTCAGTTTGAGGAGAGCTGAGTGGTCAAATATCAGATTATTTGTTTTTTGTTCTATGTATAGATGCAGTTGCAACATTTCGCTGCAGCAACTATTTTCTTCTTTGGCAGTTGGGGCATGCATCCAATCGTGTTAAAAAATTAAGCTAACAATAATAGTAGCCAGCTAAAAGAGGATCTACTTATGCTAATAGTGGAAAACTAAAAGAGGATCCAAACTCACGAGTTTATATTTATCCACTTTGGTATGTATTCTTCATGTGTTGTTTCGTTGTCCACTTTTTTCTTTTGCTGTGTATTTCTTCATGTCAAATGTGCTTATGATTTTTAATGGAGTTCTAAAGTTTGTGCATGTGTTTTGTCATTGTCAATCACCTTGACGGATTAAAATATGAGTGAACAAGTTAGTATAGTAGCAAACATAGGCTTGTAACAGCCAAAATAATTGGCTCTGTCCTCTGCTGCACAAACATAATCTTCTTTCATGTGCTGTTAACATAGGTTGAAATATATTTCCCCTCCAGGTACTGCCTTTCTCTCTGCACCTTTCTTCAGAAAGTGTAGCACAACTCTCCTTAGTTGAAGCGGTTGTTAGACCTCAGATTCAGAACTCTGGTGCATGCAAAGGACCGTTCAAGGGATCTTATGTTGATAGTCAATGACAAGAGAACAAAGCTGTACTAGAGGCTAAAAGCCTTAAGAATGATAAGCAACTAGAAGTCTATGGAGTGGCTAGAAAGGACATCTCCCCAGTTCAAGCCAATGTTAGCCCTCAGATTCTGAACTCTGGTACATGCAAAGGACCATTAAAGGGCTCTTATGTTGATGGTCAAGCACAAGAGATCAAGGCTGACGGCTGTGCAAGAGGCTAAAGGCCTTAAGGATGATACTCAACTAGGAGTCCATAGAGTGGCTAGCAGGATTTTACTAAACCACTTGGGGCAAGAAGACATCAACCATCTAGGAGGAAAATTGATGTTCAAAAGCTCCGTAAGTTGACAGCAGCTACCCTCGAAGCTTCTCTGCGTATAAAGGAAGCTCGAAAACAGTGTTTTCTAGAGGAAACAGAGCAAGATTTTGGATCTTTTCAAAATGGTCTGGATGAGAGTGATTGGCTTGGAGATTTGTATGAGACTGGAATTCTTGATGTATTCGAAGATGTTGGCCTCTCTACCGTTCAAACAGCTCGTCTCAAGGCAACAACGCAACTGACTTGGAACAACGTTGACCCTTTACGGCCTTCACATACTATAGCCTGCACTCAAGGGCCTTCCTACGCCATGGATAAGCCGCGCCGGCTGCTTTATGGGGGCAGCGCTCAATCACGTTGGGTCGCCATTCAGCCGTCTAGGGCGCGAGCGGCAATGACCAATACGGGAGAACAATTGTCGGAATGAAGAGAAGAATTAAATGATTTTATTTGAATACATCTGCATCCTAACTATGATGAACAAAAAAAGTTTAGACTATGGTTAGACGTGCATTGCACGTGCAAGCTTACTAGTACTATATATAAAGAGAACACTAGTAGAAAAGGGGGCAATGGTACAGGCCGGGTCAGCCCATTAGTCCCGGTTCAATCCAGAACCGGGACCAATGGGGCATTGGACCCGGTTCGTGAACCCTGGGGGCCGGCCGGGCCACGTGGGCCATTGGTCCCGGTTCGGCTGGACCTATTGGTTCCGGTTGGTGGGACGAATCGGGACCAATGCGCCTCGCTCCTGGCCCACAACCATTGGTCCCGGTTGGTGGACTGAACCGGGACCAAAGGCTGCCCTTTAGTCCCGGTTCGTGGCACGAACCGGGACCAATTAGTTGCCTATATCTACCCCTCGCCCGCGAGCAGAGCACTCCCAGTGCTCTGTTTTTCGTGGCCGGCGAGGGGAGAGTTTTGTGGTGCTCTAGCTCACCTCCTATGAACACGAGGTGTTCGATGGAATGCCCGAGCCACACTACTTAAGCTTTCTCCTCTCCAAGATCGACCTACAAGCTCCATTTTCCTCAATATTTGTCTAGGTTTAGCGGTCCGTCACGTACCGTCCCTGTCTTCACCGCCGTCGATCGCCCGCGCCGATCTCGTCGCCGGCACCACCGTGGTGAGCCTCTTGTTCTTATCTTCTTTCTGAAAGAAAAAAAAAATCTTACTTGTATATTTATATAGATACTTGTATAATTTTCTTACTTTTATTATTGCATCTTATATAATGCGATGGTTTTGGTATCCGCCCCCGTCGGCCCTCGTCCTGTCTATGATTCAGATGTGGTATATATTATCTTTTCATAACTATTGGTTCATTTATTGTTTATGACAATTATGCCGACCAACGTGACATAGATTTTATTTATCTAGGAGGTTGTTGAACCGGAAATTCCAACCGACCCTATTGTCGAGAGGTTAAATTTAGTTGAAGAAGAAAACAATTTGTTGAAGGAAAAAATTAGAAAAATTGAGGAGGAGAAGATGATATTGGAGTTGCATGTTGCGGATGTCGTCGATGATCACAAGATCAAGATGGATGCAATGCGCTTGAAGATTAGAAAGATTAGAAAATATGCCATTCATACCGAGGCTTGGTATCATTATGCCGTTGGAGCAGTTGTTACATTGGTTGCAATTATGATCGCATTTGTTTTCGCATTGAAATGTTTTACATAGTTTCAGCGTATGGTTTAATTAATTTAGATGCTCTGCAGAGCTTTATGTTGTTAGATGAGAACTATGTACGTACTTTGGTTTTAATGTGATGATGAACTTCTATTAATTTGGTCACTTAATTATCTATTCATGATGTTCTGTAATGATTTTTGACACACTTAATTATATATAATGCACGCAGATGAACCGGCAATGGATGTACGGTTCAAGACACACCTCTGAGTACATTAAGGGCGTGCATGATTTTCTCGAAGTGGCTAAGGCAAACAAGAAGAATGGTTTTATGTGTTGTCCATGCCCTATATGTGGGAATACGAAGTCTTACTCTGACCGGAAAATCCTCCACACCCACCTGCTTTACAAGGGTTTCATGCCACACTATAATATTTGGACGAGGCATGGAGAAATAGGGGTTATGATGGAAGACGGCGAAGAAGAAGAGTACGATAACAACTATGTGCCCCCTGAATACGATGATGCTACTGAAGATCAAGAGGAACCAGACGATGTGCACGATGATGCTGCAACGGGCAAAGCTGCTGAAGATCAAGAGGAACCACGTGAAGGAGTTCTTTGAAGGGGTAAAAGCAAAGAGACATCCACCTCCGGAGGAAAAGGTAGATCCGGTGAAAGCAAAGCGCACTATCGATGCCCTAAGGAAACCACCAAAGTCTTCGCCGAGAACCAACTATGAGCGCATTACTGAACAGACATATCTCCAAGCCAAGCGGTCGGGAACTACTGTCAGTGCTAAAAGGTCAAAAGAACGAGCAAAGGGGAAAAAAATTGCCCAGCTCGGCGAACAAGCACAGCAATCGTGCCCCCCCGCTCAATGTGTCTAATGCTCTGGGGACGATGGCCGGTTATGGCAATCTTGACGATTACCTGCCTGACGATGCACTTCCTGATTTCTTGGAGGTGGACGAACACAGATACGAGTACGGGAAGCCTCTCGTCAAAGATGAAAAATCTCTGACAACAATGATGCGAAGATTCCATAATTAGTACATGGAAACCTGCAGAGAGTCTGAGGGTAAGAATGCTTTGTATCTGCATATTAAAGAGGAGCACGATCTCGTTGCAAATGATCTGTTGACTGTTCCATTTGATGAGTTCTTCGCGTTCTTCAATCAAAAGGCCCTCGATAAACTAATGGTCTTTTGCTACTGTCTGTAAGTACTATTTCTATCATTAAGTCTCTATATATAGCTCGGCTCTTTCATTTCATGTATTTATAATTAATTATCCTCAATATATTATGCAGATTGAAGATCGTCGAGTGCAAAAAATAAGAAATTTATGATATTGGGTTCATTAACACAAATATCATAGATGAATTTCTGGTTAAAAAGGACATCAAAGAGGCAGAGGACAACATGCTACAATCATTGATAAAAAATCAAAACAAAGATACCATACTCTTTCCTTACAATGGCAAGTGAGTGTTACTGTCGTGTGCATATTCGGTTTCCCTTATTACTCGAGCGAGGTTATAGTAATGTAATTGATGAGTTATGCATGCGTGCGCAGGTACCACTATATTCTTCTGGAGATTAAGCTTGAGCGTGGACTAGTAACCGTCTTAGACTCGAGACGGAAAGATCCCAAATCCTATGCGGACATGACTGAAATGCTCAGTAAGTAAGTTCAATCGATCATTATCGCACCATATCGGCAACTTTTTGTTCATTTCCTGATATCTCAAGTAATAATTATTATTTTCTTTGTCTTGCAGGGTTTGGAAACAGTTCACCGCAGAAGCTCCGGGACTGCCGAAGGAGTTGCGATATACATACCCGAAAGTAAGTACTAATGGCTAGCTAGTTGCGCGCATCTCCTGTTGATTCTATAGCTATACTTTCATCAATGCCATTTATAATGCTTCATTATCAGTTTGATTGACCTCTATTTCTCGTAAAGTGCTTCTGCAGGAAGAAGGGAATGATTTCTATGGATATTACGTGTGCGAGTTCATCCACAACGCGACTTTGAAAAACAAGCAGGGCTACTCTCAAAGACAATATGAAGTGCGTAAGCAATAATATTCACAATTTCATTTTATTACACCATCATTTCTGTTGAGTTTCATTCATATATATGTATTAATTAACCCCCTTCTTCAAATTAGACGTGGCAGATGCGGAATGAACTCCTAGAACCAGATCGCATGAAAGCAATTCAAGAGGAATTGGCGGGATTCTTTCTTGACCACGTCATCAATAAAGCCGGAGAATACCATGTGGAAATTGATTTCAATTGCTAGGGAATTGTAATTATAAGAGATCTTATACATATTGTACATGCATGTATGTCGCCAGTAGCGTCAGATACTTGTTGTTCGACCAATCTCTCAGAGAAGGAGAGAGGTCGATCGATCACTTCTCTCGGTATGCATGAACTTCTGTACTGAATGGTTCTCTCGATCACTTATGTATATATAGTACGTAGATTCGACCAAGCACGGACATAAGAAAGGACACTTCTCTTTATTAATTAGCTAGCTAACACAATATATAAAACACATAAATTAACACCCCAAAACCCCCAATCCCCCCCTCCTTTAAAAAAAAATAACAAAAACCCCAACCAATGGAATGCTGACGCGTGGATGCTTTTTGGTCCCGGTTGATGCCACCAACCGGGACCAAAGGACCCCTGACTGGGCTCGGCGCACAGGGCCACGTGGAGGCACATTGGTCCCGGTTCTTGTTTGAACCGGGACTAATGGGTGGAGGTATTAGTAACGGCCCATTAGTTCCGGTTCATGAACCAGGACTAAAGGCCCTTACAAACCGAGACTATTAGATGTTTTTCTACTAGTGGAAGGGATGAGGAAAGAACCCCTCCACGTCGGCTAGTGCATGTTACAAATTACATGTGGACCAACTCCATGAAAAACAAGGTAAACCTAGGCTAACTACTCTCATTCGCCCACCGCACAAGCGCTCCAAATACAGGCTCTACATCCCCTCTGAGGATCCCGGCTTTACTTTAATTTCGTCCCTCCTCTTCAATGCGTCGCACAATCCCACATATGAAGGCAGAGGCGTGGTCGAACACACTGTCGTTTCAGTGCTCTCATAGCTCCGACATACATTTCTCTCTCAAGGCACTCTTGTCTCCTTTCTTCAAAAGGAAAACGTGACATGTTTACCCGTCAAAAGGCATGACAAGGGAACTCAACTCAAAATGAAATAAAAAGACATGACAAGGTTTCCCATCGCCCTAAACCTTCTCTCCGGGCAAAAAGCATGACAAGGTTTCCCATCGAACTTTTATCTTGAGGGAACACGAATGTTGGAACGTTGAAAGTGGAGAGAGGGGGCGACGCATTCCGGAACAGAAAAGGACCTCACCTTACAAATTACAATCGTTTTCCATGTCGGACCAGGCCAGCTGCCGCACTGTCTGCTTGGACGACTCTTCTCCATGCAGCCACATCCACACCACCCGTCCGCACGCCACAACAAGCATGCGACGCAACTAAGCAAGCTTTCTTGGAAGCTAGGCGGCGATTAGTGCTGCAGCTAAGAAGGATTTTCAGCTAATCCCATTCGATATTTATGTACTTCATCCATGAAAAAAATACCACGTTATAGAGTGTAGAGAATTATCTCACCAAATAATCTCGCTAATAGCAGAATTTAAGGGTGGCGCTATTTTATATAGTGCGCTGTCTTTTTCCTTGACTTCATCACGTCACTGCTGAACTGGACTTTTTTTTCATGCCTAACTAGTTATGGCGCATGCTTAGTATAATCACTGTTATGTCCCGTGCACTATAATCACCCAAGTCAACCATCCTGCCCATATTCGTACCTACTCCCTCCGTTCCTAAATATAAGTCTTTGGAGACATTCCACTATGAATCACATAGGGAGTAAAATGAATGGACTACACTTTAAAATACATTTATATACATCTATATGTGGTTTATAGTGAAATCTTTACAAAGACTTATATTTAGGAACAGAGGGAGTACATTTTAGTGTATGTGTGGCTGCTCATCTCTGCGATGTAAAACTGACCTTCGTACGATATGCTTTTCATGTCTTGACTAGAATTGTGTACCAACGCTAGGCTGTGAAGAATAGCAATGCATTTCAAGTCATGACTAGTACTACAACATATAATTCATGAATGTAGGCAGATCCACGTAGGCCCTCGTTGAGAGAAAGGTTCTAGCGCGACGAGCGAAACATATGTATAGATGACTCCACGTTAAGATTCGATCAATATGAAAAAGGGTTTTCCCCTGCTTTGTATTACAAAGCAACCAACCGATACAGCTAACGATAGGTGCTGGGACGGAAGCAGCACAGACACGCCCAAAAGAAAAGAAAGAGAAAATACAAAAGAAACAAATGCCGACAACGACGGATCGACAAAACACGAAGAAGCCTCGCGACCACTGCGACTACCGGAGATCTCCCACCAAGCTCCTAGACTCCGAAGCACCGGTACCAATCAACACCTCCAAGAAAGGACACGATGATGCCGGCGCTGATGCCAAGGGTTCCCCTGGTACGCGACGAGGAGAGAAGAAGGGTAGCCCCGACGCCCTCCAGGAAGGTCCGACAGCACCCTCAGGCGCCACCACGTTGGTGTCGGCCAGGCCGACAGGGATTTCTCTCGATCCCGACCTTCACCTCTGGCGCTTTGGAACCCGCCACCGAAACCGACCACCACCCCGCGCCAACATGGTCTTGAAGCTTCTCACGCCGTCTCACCACAGCACCACGAAGTGAGGTCTGCACAACAAAGAAGAGGAGCCGGGACTGGAGGCAACCGCATGGTCAGCACGCGGGAGGGCCCAACCTCCACCATCTACGACGGTAGCCGACCGGGCGCAATAGCAAGAGCACACCAGGCCCGACCGGCCCCCCAAGGCCCGTAAAGCTCCCGCCTTCGCCCTGCAGCAAGCATGCCGACGGCGTTGCCGCCCCCGGTCCGAGCTGCTCCACCTCCACACCACGCAGAAGACAACGAAGTCGCGCCGGCGGCCGACCCGCTAGGACCCAGATGGGGCTCGCAGTGCCCATATCTGGGTCGAGGGCGCGTTGCCGGCCACCCCGTGCAACCAAGCCGCCCTGCTGCCAAGGAGCAGCGCCTCCACCACATTTTCCACCGGCCACCTGTCAGGACCCCGACTCCAAGCCACGTCGATCTAGCATGTAACACCTCATATCGCTTTGCGGCCTCACGCACGGTATTCCCACGGGTGTCGACTTACTAGGCCCGGGACCGTTTGCGCCTTTTGGCACACGTATATGATAGTGTCGCTACATCCATATGACAAGGAGCCCGGGCTGACATGGCTAGTCATGAACCCAAAGTGGCATTAACTTACAGGGACAGGCATACATGACCCAGCAACGAACATGTCGGTCATCAGCGAGTGAATCCGTGTTGTAGTAACTGGGCTAGCAGGACTCCAGTAGACCGAGCTGTAGCAGGCTAACAGGACTCCGGTAGACATCGCTTGACATTTCCCCGAAGGGACAGACACAGGAACGAAGAAGGACACATGTCGGCCAGCCTAAGTGTTCCGGAGCAGTAGCAAGCTACCAAGGCTCAGTGGAAGCACTAGGAGACATTTGCCGGTAAGAGAGACTACCTGAAGGAAATATGCCCTAGAGGCAATAATAAAGTTATTATTTATTTCCTTAATTCATGATAAATGTTTATTATTCATGCTAGAATTGTATTAACCGGAAACTTAGTACATGTGTGAATACATAGACAAAACATATAGTCCCTAGTATGCCTCTACTTGACTAGCTCGTTAATCAAAGATGGTTATGTTTCCTAACCATAGACATGTGTTGTCATTTGATTAACAGGATCACATTATTATGAGAATGATGTGATGGACATGACCCATCCGTTAGCTTAGCATTATGATCATGTTAGTTTCATTGCTACTGCTTTCTTCAGGACTTATACAAGTTCCTCAGACTATGAGATTATGCAACTCCTGAATACCGGAGGAACACTTTGTGTGCTACCAATGTTACAACGTAAAAGGGTGATTATAAAGGTGCTCTACAGGTGTCTCCGAAGGTGTTTGTTGGGTTGGCATAGATCGAGATTAGGATTTGTCACTCCGTGTTTCGGAGAGGTATCTCTGGGCCCACTCGGTAATACTCATCACTATAAGCCTTGCAAGCATTGTGACTAATGAGTTAGTTACGGGATGAAGTATTATGGAACGAGTAAAGAGACTTGCTAGTAACGAGATTGAACTAGGTATGATGATACCGACGATCGAATCTCGGGCAAGTAACACACCGATGACAAAGGGAACAACGTATGTCGTTATGCGGTTCGACCGATAAAGATCTTCGTAGAATATGTAGGAGCCAATATGGGAATCCAAGTTCCGCTATTGGTTGTTGACCAGAGAGGTGTCTCGGTCATGTCTACATAGTTCTCGAACTCGTAGGGTCCGCACGCTTAACGTTCATTGATGATATAGTATTATATGAGTTATGTATGTTGGTGACCGAATGTTGTTCGTAGTCCCGGATATGACCACGGACATGACGAGGAACTCCGGAATCATCCGGAGATAAAGATTGATATATGGGATAATAGTGTTTGGTCTCTGGAAGGGTTCCGGAATTCACCGGAAGGGGTTCCGGATGTTTCTCGAAATGTTTGGGTATGAGAACACTTTACTTGGGCCAAAGGGGAAAGCCCACAAGGTTTTTGGAAAGCGCAAAAGGAAGTTTTGCGGAGTCCAGGGGCCAGATGCTAGGGTCCCTGGCGTCTGGGTCCAGACGCTGGGAACCCTGGCGTCTGGCCCTAGAGTCCGAGAAGGACTCTTGCCTTTCGGGAGAAACCGACTATGTGGAGGCTTTTACTCCAAGTTTTGACCCGAAGGCTCAACATATAAATAGAGGGGCAGGGCTAGCACCAAAGACACATCAAGAAACACCAAGCCGTGTGCCGGCAACCCCGTCCCCTCTAGTTTATCCTATGTCATAGTTCCCGTAGTGCTTAGGCGAAGTCCTGTGGAGATTGTTCTTCACCAACACCGTCACCACATCGTCGTGCTACCGGAACTCATCTACTACTTCGCCTGTCTTGCTGGATCAAGAAGGCGAGGACGTCATCGAGCTGATTGTGTGCTGAACGCGGAGGTGCCATACATTCGGTACTTGATCGGGGTGGATCATGAAGGTGTACGACTACATCAACCATGTTGATAAATGCTTCCGCTTAGCGATCTTCAAGGGTATGAAGATACACTCCCCCTCTCGTTGCTATGCATCACATAGATAGATCTTGCGTGATCGTAGGATTTTTTTTGAAATTACTATGTTCCCCAACACTACCAAGGATAAACAACTAGGTAGTCAGATCCCACACATACCAAGCATTTCAATAACATACACACAATATGCTTGATATGTGCGAATACAACATGGCATCACAACATGACTCTACGACATCAAGTACTTTATCTAAAACTCTAGAGAGCATACATAACATTCACACAGATATGGGTTGCACGACCCAGCATTCAAGTCACACAAACATACAAGCCACCAACGGAAGTAACATGTCTGAGTATAGACATCTAAAAAGTAAAACATGCTTGAGGAAGCCTAGCTATCCTACAAAGTCCATCGTGTGCTCGGGATCACCAACTGGGCCTCAGCTACTCGTCGACATCAAGGTCTATGAAGAACCCATCAGAAGGTGTTGCAGCATCTTTTGTAAAACGTAAATTAAGCAAACATGAGTACAAAGGTACTCAGCAAGACTTACATCAGATCCTACATACATGCACATTATCAAGAAGGGATGGTGGGGTTATTGCAGCAAGCCAACTTTGACACATGGCTAAGCTATCTTACGAGACACCAACTTGTAATTGTTTTGCACACTCGAGTCCACTACACACCACTTCAATACACTATCGGGGATCCACCTTCGTCATCCTACGGACGGGCCATCCTCGGCACTCACACTTATCTTGAGGATTTTAGTGGTTTCCATTTACTTGTCTATGAACTATATAGGCAACCAAGTAGTCCTTTACCGCGGACACGAGTATTTGAATAGATGATGTTAACCCTGCAGGGGAGTACTTAATCATACACGCTTTCACAACTTATCGTCGTTTACACGACATGTACTCGCAACCTTCAAGCGGAAGCCCAACATGGGTGTCTGCCACAGCCTACCTAAACACTCAAGTCTCTAGTTTATCGCCTATCCAGGTTCCATCCATAGGGAGTCCGGCCGAGGTTTCCACATACGGCCCCGAACGATGTGTGCAGGGTTCCCGAGATACCAAATGGGCATCCGGTACACCGTGCCACGTACCTACTGTATCACAGCCCACCTCGAGGGTCAGCACTGCCCACGGCCTCTAGTATACTACAAACACCAGAAACTACTTGCAACTCCTGGACAGAGGACTAGGGTAGTTAATAAGCCGAGAGGGTCAATTAAGGATCCCAATGCATGGTAATAGCTGATTCTTAAATCACACATATAGATCTCAGTGCTTAAGGACGGTTCCAATGAAACAACCCACCAGTACTCCTACATGGCCTCTCATCGATACCTTTACCAAATCATTTTCAACACACCACTCTCATTACCGACATGATCATCTCACTCTAGCCCATCACCCAGATGAACCAGACCTGACACGACTCTAAGAATAGCAGGCATAGCAAGGTAGGAAACACAAACATGACTCAATCAACTCCTACACATGCTAGTGGGTTTCATCTAGTTACTGTGGCAATGACAGGTCATGTAGAGGAAATGGATTCAACTACCGTAGCACACAGCAGTATGAAACGAGTTGTCTTAAATGCAGTAAAAGAGAGTAGGAGCAAGAACATGGGATTGTATCAATATGATCAAATGTTTGTTTGCTTGCCTTGCGGGTACGTAATCTGATACTGATCTTCGTACGGGTTCTCGCGGTATTCTTCTGGGGCAGAACCTACCATAGAGAGCACCGATATACAATCAATACCAAGCAATGTGCAACAATATGATGCATGCATGAGACTTGGCAAAATGAGTGTATTGGGGTAGTGCAACTATGATCTGATGAGTTTGAGCCATTTTGAACCAAAGATTCAAATTCCAAACTCATATGTGATCTTAAATAGTGCTTTATCATGTTTTTCACTAAAAGTAAGTTAACTTCTTCAAACAAGCATGAAACTAGTGCAGATGGATAGATTGGATTTTTCTGATCATTTTTCATATATAACACATTGCATTTGGAGTTATAGATTAATTTCTATGAATTTTTGAAGTTAGCACTATTTTCTGAAATTTCCTGAATAAGAATAAATCCAGAAAAGTGAGTTACTACATCACCATTGTGTCAGCAGGTCAACAGGGGTGTCCAACTCAAACCTGACCAGTGGGACCCACTGGTTAATGCCTTTATTAATTAACTAGGTTAATTAGAATTAGTTTAAAACTAATCTAGGTTTGACCAGATGGCAGGGCCCACATGTCAGTGACCCAGGGGAGTCAAACCCCTGGTCAAACCACGCTGACTCGCAGGCGTTCAGCCACCGGTGACATCCAGACACGGTGAAGGCTGCGTGTTTCGCCCTTTGGCGACCAAATGGACGGCAGAGGCCATCTACGTGAAGTTGGGAGTGAGCCGCGACAAGTGGTGGTGGTGGTTGAGCTCCTGGTCACCGGAAACAACGCCGGTGACGAGCTGTGCGGCTGCCGGAGTTCGGACGAGGTTGAAGTCGTCGCTGCGGTGGTCTTGGAGGCTCGATGCCAGCTCCTGCGTGGCCTAGGAGGTGCTGTGAGGTTAGTGGACATGGTGGTTTGGCCGTTGGGTGCCCGGAGCTGCGTCGGCGATGAGCTCAGCAGTGGCGGGTGCGGCGGAGCTTGTTGCAGTTGAAGCAGAGGGCGGCAGCGAGAACAAGAAGGATGGGGAGAGGCAGAAGCTCACAGCGGTCACTATAAGCTAGGCGGCGCGGTCGGGGACGAGCTCAAGCCGCGGTGACGATGAAGGGGATCTCTGGCGATGGCAGAGTCGGGCGGTCGGTGCAGTGGCGTCGGGGCAAGTGAACGCTCGGGGCTCGGCCCATGCGATGGAGAGGACGATGGCGGAGCGGATGGACACGGCGAGGCGGCACAAGGACGACGGTGGTCGCGTCTACGACGGCGAGGCAGTTGCGGCTACGTCGGCCATGGCGGAGGGGACCGAGGGAGAGGCGTTGGGGGAGAATGGATATGTCCAGGCGGTCGAGGGGGCGACATGGAGGTAGACCAACGCGTCCAGGGGATGAGCGGCAAGCAGGTGGCGCCGTAGCGAGCTCACGATCGTTGGTGTCACCTCCCTGCCTGCCTGGCGGGGACGAAGCAGCCACTACTAGGGAAAATCCTAGTAGTAGCGCGGGTTTAAAGCCTATCAGTAGCGCGGGGTACCGCGCTACTAGTAAGGCGCTACAGCTAAAGGTTAGCAGTAGCGTGGGTTGGACCACGCTACTGCTATATCGACTTAGTAGCAGCGCTTTCCACAACAAGCGCTACTGGTAACTAGTAGTAGCGCTTCTCGTAGCACACGCTACTACTATTATTCTGTATTTCTTTTTTATTTCATGTTGTATTCATACACCTTTATACAAGTTTTTATACCACAGCAATTTAGAGAATGATTTTACATCATAATGAGTTATTACATCAGTGGGTGAAACTAATCCGCGGTTCTTTCACCCAATGATATAATAAATATCATCATCATCATCATATCATTAACAACTTATCATCATAATACATCATTGTCATATAACACCTCCTCATGATCATCATTTTCATCAATGTGACATCACATACAAGTTGGTCACTAGACATAATCACAACTACTCATCATCATCAACTCTCATAAACATATTGTACCTCATAGGAACTACTACATTCTCTTAGGACCTACTATAATATCTTAGGTAAAATAGCATAAAACAAGATAGCCCCTGACTCTCCATTATGGAGAATGGAGATTGAGGGAGTTCCGGACTAGGGGGTGTCCGGATAGCGGAACTATCATCATCGGCCGGACTCCAAGACTATGAAGATACAAGATTGAAGACTTCGTCCCGTGTCCGGATGGGACTTTCCTTGGCGTGGAAGGCAAGCTTGGCGATACGGATATGTAGATCTCCTACCTTTGTAACCGACTCTGTGTAACCCTAGCCCTCTCTAGTGTCTATATAAACCGGATGGCTTTAGTCCATAGGACAAACAACAATCATACCATAGGCTAGCTTCTAGGGTTTAGCCTCCTTGATCTCGTGGTAGATCTACTCTTGTAACCCACATCATCAATATTAATCAAGCAGGACGTAGGGTTTTACCTCCATCAAGAGGGCCCGAACCTGGGTAAAAGCATCGTGTCCCTCGTCTCTTGTTACCATCCGCCTAGACGCACAGTCCAGGACCCCCTACCCGAGATCCGCCGGTTTTGACACCGACATTGGTGCTTTCATTGAGAATTCCTCTGTGTCGTCACCGATAGGCTCGATGGCTTCTTCGATCATCAACGATGATGCAGTCCAGGGTGAGACCTTCCTCCCCGGACAGATCTTCGTATTCGGCGGCTTCGCACTGCAGGCCAATTCGCTTGGCCAGCTGGAGCAGCTCGAAGGCTACGCCCCTGGCCGTCAGGTCAGATTTGGAAGTTTGAACTTCAGGGCTGACATCCGCGGGGACTTGATCCTCGACGGATTCAAGCCACAGCCGAGCGTGCCGTACTGTCACGATGGGCATGATTTAGCTCTGCAGCCGGACAGTACCC
The DNA here is from genome assembly GCF_018294505.1 of Triticum aestivum. Classification (NCBI taxonomy): domain Eukaryota; kingdom Viridiplantae; phylum Streptophyta; class Magnoliopsida; order Poales; family Poaceae; genus Triticum; species Triticum aestivum. Next base: position 593,209,277 of record NC_057807.1, on the reverse strand, counting down.
TGGAGGCCGCACTCGAACCCGCTCCGATCTTCGACTCGGAGTTGGCTGCGCAGACCAAGGATGGATGGCTAGACACCACCTCGGGGGCTGCAACCTCTGCGGCGATAGAGCCGAACACCGATCTTGTCCCCCATGAAGCTCGTGACTCCAAGGTGCCAGACTCCTTGCCGGACTCCGGACCTCCCGCGCCCCCTCCAGTCGAATCCAATTGGGCGCCGATCATGGAGTTCACCGCGGCGGACATCTTTCAACACTCACCTTTTGGCGACATCTTGAGTTCGCTAAAGTACCTCTCGTTATCAGGAGAGGCCTGGCCGGACTGCGGCCAGGACGGTTGGGATGCGGACGACAAAGAAATTCAGAGCCCACCCACCACCCACTTGGTAGCCACTGTCGACGATCTAACCGACATGCTAGATTACGACTCTGAGGACATCGACGGTATGGACGACGATGCCGGAGACGACAACCAGCGCCCACCGGGCACTGGAAAGCCACCTCTTCATACGACATATACATGGTGGATATCCCAAAGGATGGGAACGGCGAAGGAATAGCGGAGGATGACCCCTCCAAGAAACAGCCCAAGCGCCGGCGTCAGCGGCGCCGCTCTAAATCCCGCCATAGCAAGAATGAGGATTCCGGCACCGGAGACAATAATACACCGGATAGCGCCGAAGACAACCCACTCCAGCAAGATCCAGCACAGGAGGAGGGGGACGCCAGCCCTCATGAGAGAGCGGCCGAAGAAGAGGTAGAGGATTATATGCCTCCCTCCGGAGACGAGGCAAGCCTCGACGACGACGAATTCGTCGTGCCTGAGGATCCCGTCGAACAGGAGTGTTTCAAACGCAGGCTTATGGCCACGGCAAACAGCCTCAAGAAAAAGCAGCAGCAGCTTAGAGCTGATCAAGATCTGCTAGCCGACAGATGGACCGAAGTCCTCGTGGCCGAAGAGCATGAACTCGAACGCCCCTCCAAAAGCTACCCCAAACGTAAGATGCTCCCCCGATTAGAGGTGGAGGCATATGATCCCGCTTCACCAGGAGACAATACGGCTGATCGACCACCCCGTGGTCGCGACAGAGAGGCCTCAAGGCCCTTCACTAGACCCGTACCCCGGCATCGCCCGAAAAGCACAAGGCCACAGGGGAACACTCCGGACCTGCGAGACATATTGGAGGATAAGGCAAGACAATCAAGATCGATCTATGGATCACGTGGGCGCCCCACGATACGTGACGATCACCGTCACCCCGGACACAGTAAGTCCAGCTGGGCCGACACAACAGACAAAGATCTTTTGAGCTCCGTCGCGATATCGCCCAGTACAGAGGCGCCGCACACCCACTGTGCTTCACAGATGAGGTAATGGATCATCAAATCCCAGAAGGGTTTAAACCCGTCAATATTGATTCTTATGATGGCACAACAGACCCCGCGGTCTGGATCGAGGACTATCTCCTCCACATCCACATGGCCCGCGGAGATGATCTCCATGCCATCAAATATCTCCCACTCAAACTTAAAGGACCAGCCCGGCACTGGCTTAACAGCTTGCCAGCAGAGTCAATCGGGAGTTGGGAGGACCTGGAAGCCGCATTCCTCGATAACTTCCAAGGCACATACGTGCGACCACCAGACGCAGATGACCTAAGCCACATAATTCAGCAGCCAGATGAATCGGCCAGACAATTCTGGACACGGTTCTTAACCAAGAAAAACCAAATCGTCGACTGTCCGGATGCCGAGGCCCTCGCGGCCTTCAAGCATAACATCCGCGACGAGTGGCTTGCCCGGCACCTGGGACAGGAAAAGCCGAAATCCATGGCAGCCCTTACATCACTCATGACCCGCTTCTGTGCGGGTGTGGACAGCTGGCTAGCACGCAGCAACAACCTCAACAAAAATTCTGGCAGTCCCGATATCAAGGACCGTAGTGGCAGGTCGCGTCGCTACAAAAACAAACGCTGCATTAACGGCGATAACAGTGAGGATATGGCAGTCAATGCCGGATTCAGAGGCTCCAAACCTGGTCAATGGAAAAAGCCATTCAAAAGAACAACTCAGGGTCCGTCCAATTTGGACCGAATCCTCGACCGCTTGTGCCAGATACATGGCACCCCTGAAAAGCCAGCTAACCACACCAATAGGGACTGTTGGGTGTTCAAGCAGGTAGGCAAGTTAATTGCCGAAAACAGCGACAAGGGGCTACATAGCGACGACGAAGAAGAGACCTGACCGCTGAACAATAGAGGACAGAAGGGTTTCCCCCCATAGGTGCGGACGGTGAACATGATATATGCCACGCACGTACCCAAAAGGGAGCGGAAGCATGCACTCAGGGATGTATACGCAATGGAGCCAGTTGCCCCAAAGTTCAATCCATGGTCCTCTTGCCCGATCACCTTTGACCGAAGGGACCACCCCACCAGCATTCGCCATGGTGGGTTCGCCGCATTGGTTCTAGACCCAATCGTCGATGGATTTCATCTCACCAGAGTCCTGATGGACGGCGGTAGCAGCCTAAACCTGCTTTATCAGGACACGGTGCGCAAAATGGGCATAGACCCCTCAAGGATTAAACCTACCAAGACGACCTTTAAAGGCGTCATACCAGGTGTAGAAGCCAATTGTACAGGCTCAGTTACAATGGAAGTGGTCTTCAGATCCCCGGATAACTTCCGAAGCGAGGAGTTAATCTTCGACATAGTCCCGTTCCGCAGCGGCTATCATGCCTTGCTCGGACGTACCACGTTCGCAAAGTTCAACGCGGTGCCGCACTACGCATACCTCAAGCTCAAGATGCCAGGACCTAGAGGAGTCATCACGGTCAACGGAAACACTGAACGCTCCCTCCGAACGGAGGAACATACAGCGGCTCTCGCGGCAGAAGTACAAAGCAGCCTTTAAGGCAATTCTCGAGTCCGGCTGCTAAGCGGCCGGACACAGCTAAGCGTGCCCGGAGTGACCTACAACACGACCACCTAGCACGTGCCGAGCACGCGTAGCAGTGCGGCCCCAACCCCAGCCCCTGTAAAACATTAAGACAGACCCTTCGCGTACTCCATTACGCTCTGAAGATACCATGGGCATGGGGCAAGGGGCTCGACCACGATAAGCCCAAACTGCGGCTCAACCGCACCAGGGGCTCTTAAGTGTGTCGTTTCTTTTTCTTCTCCTTTTATTTTTTACCCACAGGACTCCGTTCGTCAAAGGCCCTGTCCGGCAGCAGACATGCCGAACCCACGATACAACAGCCAGGGAAGGAGAAAGGCTACAACGAAAATCCAGGTGGTCTCCATTATGAGCATTAAATCTGTTTTATGCATTATTCCGTAGCCTACCCCTGGAGGGGGACATGTTAAACAATCCCATCCCTTGCTTACCGCACCACTTGTATCGTCCTGCACTTACATCAGTTTTTATTTGAATAAAGCAATGCAGCACATTTTTTCTTCTAATTGCATTTCTTTCTTACACATATGTTCATCTATGACATGTTGCATCCATACTTTTTGGTACGGCTAAATACACCAGGGGCTTATGTTTCCCGCGTTATGGTGTGATAAGTCCGAACACTTTCACAAGTGCGGCACCCCGAACTTATAGCATTATATGCATCGGCTCCGAATCATGTTATTGGGTCAATAGTTGGGTTTGCCTGGCTCTCATGTTTTGGTACCTTACGTTCCGTTTTATCGGCTAAGGTAGCACTGGGAGAACCACTGCGATTGCGCCCCAGTTGAGATGGGTTAACGCCTTAGTGGAGAAAGCTAAAACTGACTGTCATGATGAGGCGAGAGCTGGTCGCTGTTCGAGAGGTTCTTTGCGAGTCCCTAAAGACTTATGCCGCTTAGAGCGAGGAGCCAAATTCTGTCCGGTCAAGGCGTGGATAGCGCCCCAAATTCGGCCTTCCGAAAACTAGGGGCTTCGCCGAAATTTAAAATTATAGAATTCTATGGCTAAGTGAGAGTGTTCAAGCATTATAAGTCCGGTTGCCTTGTTCGTTGTGTTGAGCGCCTCCCTAGATGGACCCAAAAATGAGAACAAGAGCGCTCAAGTTTATCCCGAACACCCCAGCACTCGTGGCATGGGGGATGAAGCCGACGACTTGCCATCTCTCAGATTTGATAAACAGCCGCACAGAAGGTAATATTTTAAATTAACAAGCGTTGCTTAGCGCATATGAACCAAGTTTTCAGCGCACAGGATAACAAAATGCGAGTCTACTCAAATACTACATCTTTGGAGCACTCACCCGCAATAGTGCGGGCGCCCTTCAGTACACTCCTATAATACATCTTGGGCGTGCGATGCTCCTTGCCCTCTGGTGGGTGGTCCGTCACAAGCTTCTGGGCATCCATCTTGCCCCAGTGCACCTTTGTGCGGGCAAGGGCCCGACGCACACCCTCGATACAGGCGGAGTGCTTACGCGTCCACCAACCGCCGCACCAGGCCGAAGTAGCTCCCAGGCATAGCCTCCTTAGGCCACAGCCGAACTATGAGGCCCTTCATGGCCTGTTCGGCCGCCTTGTGGAGCTCAACCAGCTGCTTCAGCTGGTCGCTAAGGGGCACCGGATTTCCGGCCTCAGCATACTGAGACCAGAAGACCTTCTCTGTTGAGCTCCCCTCCTCGGCCCGATAGAATGCGGCAGCATCGGACATGCTGCGGGGAAGATCTACAAATGCTCCTGGAGAGCTCCGAATTCGGGTAAGCAACAGGTAATTAACACTCACATGCTTACTTTGCATGAAAAATGCCTTACCCGCTGCTATTTTCTTCACCGCCTCTATCTCCTGGAGGGCCTTGTAGGCTTCGGCCTTAGCGGCTTTGGCACTCTCAAGAGCCGTTGCAAGCTCAGACTCTCGAGTCTTCGAGTCACGCTCCAGGCTCTCGTGTTTCTTCACGAGATCCTGGAGCTCTAGTTGTACCTCCGCCACCCGCGCCTCCTGTTTCTCTCCCTCGGTGCGCTCCACAGCCGCATTATGTTCGGCCGCATCCATTGCCTCCTTCAGGGTCGCCACCTCGTTAGTGGCCCCTGCAATACCCCAGTTATCCTTGTCATTTTTCTTGCAACCAAAATCCTTTTCTGTAGGGTACAATTTTCATAAGGTATTACTCACCTTCTTTTTCCTCGAGCTGCTTCTTGGCATGGCCGAGCTCGTTCTCGGACCGCTCGAAGTTTTCCTTCAAAGTTTCGACTTCCGTAGTCAGTGCGGCAGAGGTTAGTAGCACAGCCTGCAATCCCATATTGACATATTTTCATGACTCCTGCGTTTATCTTTCTAAAGATCCTCAGTCCGGTTTTCATTCCGAACACCGAACCAAGCATCAGGGGCTACTGTCTATGCGGTACCATTTTAGATATATTGAAATTCTTACCTCAAAGCCTGTTAGAAGGCTGCTGTAGGCTTCGGTCAGCCCGCTCTTGGCGAGCTGAACCTTCTGAATCACCGCACTCATAATAGTGCAGTGTTCCTCTTAGATGGAGGCGCCGTTGAGCGCCTCCAGCAAATTATCCGGCACCTCCGGTTGGACGGAGGCAGCTGGCGTCGCGGTCTTTCCCTTCTTACGAAGGGGTCGCCCGCCGGACTCTGGAGCCACTATGGGTTCCGGGGCTGAGTCCGGTGCAAAGTCCGGGAGGTTGTCCTGCGACACCTCCGGGGCCCTCTCCTCCTGGTGGGTCCCTTCCTGGGATCCCACCTCGGCATCATCCGCATCACGGGGGGTGGAGGCGGTCGGAAGAGAATCCATATCCGACGCCCTTAAGGACCCGCTCGACGAAGTGGGGAGATCATCCTTAGGCGGACTGCAGGGTTGTATGCGGCATTAGAAAGACATAATGTGACGGAAAACGAAAACCTTGAAGTTATTCGGGAGTTCGGATACTTACGATCTCGCCAGAGGCTTGGCCCTTGGAGGCCAGTCCTCGTCGTCGTCACTGGCGTTGGCGGAACAGTCCGGGGGAAGAGTTTTTCCCCTCTTGGACCCTTCGGCCTCCCTTGTTGGGGAGGCCTTCCTTTTCTTCCCTTCCCCCGCCGGGGGAGAGGCTTTCTTCTTCTCCTCCCCGCCTTGGTGGGAGGAGTCGGCCTCGGATTCATCGTCCCATAGCACCTGAAAACGGGAACTCTTCTGAGTCCTCGTGGCCTTCTTCTTAGCCTTCTTCTCCGGCACCACGTGGGGTGCCGGAGCCAGCAGCCCCGTTAGGCGGGCGTCAGCTGCGTCCTCTGGCAATGGGGCCGGACAGATAGCCTGTGCGGCCTTCTTCAGCCAGCTCTGTCAAAGGAAAGGGAGTTTAGATCCCGCATAGAGTTAAACTATGAATAACAAGCGTCCCGTAAAGGACAATATCACTTACCTCGTCAGCTGGACGCTGCGAGCTGAATTCGCGATCTTCGGTAGCGGATGCGGGAGCCTCGGCGCCCTTGAGCAGCACCTTCCAGACCTCTTCGTATGTAGTGTCGAAAAGCCCATTCAAAGTCTGGTGCTGCGCCGGATCGAACTCCCACATATTGAATCCCCGTCGTTGGCACGGGAGAATCTGGCGGATGAGCATGACCTGGACTACGTTGACAAGCTTGAGCTTCTTGTCCACCAGCTTTTGGACGCAGGCTTGGAGTCCGGTCAGCTCCTCCGAATCGCCCCAAATCCAGCCGCTCTCTTTCCAGGAGGTGAGCCACGTGGGGATGCCGGATCTGAATTCGGGGGCCGCTGCCCATTCGGGATCACGCGGCTCGGTGATGTAGAACCACCCCGATTGCCACCCCTTGATGGTTTCCACAAAGGTGCCCTCTAGCCACGTAACGTGGGACATCCTGCCCACCATGGTGCCTCCGCACTCCGCTTGGCTGCCCTTCACAACCTTCGGCTTGACACTGAAGGTCTTGAGCCACAAGCCGAAGTGGGGTTGGATGCAGAGGAAGGCCTCGCACACGACGATAAACACCGAGATGTTGAGAATAAAATTTGGGGCCAGATCATGGAAATCTAGGCCGTAGTAGAACATGAGCCCCCGGACAAAGGGATGAAGTGGGAAGCCCAGTCCGCGGAGGAAATGGGGAAGGAATACTACCCTCTCATGGGGCCTAGGGGTGGGGATGAGCTCTCCCTCTTCGGGGAGCCGATGCGCAATGTCGCTCGACAAGTATCCGGCGCTGCGCAGCTTCTGGATATGCCCCTCCGTGACGGAGGAGGCCATCCACTTGCCTCCCGCTCCGGACATATTTGGAGAAGGTTGAGGTGAGATGTGCGGGCTTGGGCGCTAGAGCTCGAGTTCGCAGAGATGGATAAGCCAAAGAGGAAGAAGGCGCAGGTAAAAAGGTTGGATCTTTATCCCCTATATGGGCGGACAGAAACATGTGTCCCCACCGGCCTGGTAAAACTCGCTTATCCCCCAAGCACCGCAATTGATGGCGCGGTTGGGTTACCCACATCCATATTGATGGGAATCCCGGAATAAGGGGAACACGATCTCTGCTTCGACAAGACGTGCCAAGGAAACCGCCTCGCTAAACGCGCTGAGATGGAACAATAAAAACAATTTGAAGGCTTGGTAGTGGTGTGACGTTACGCCACAAAATACGTCAGCAGATTGAACTTGTGTGATATTATTCTCTATACGGTTGTATGTGGAATTTATTTTGTAGAGCCGGACACTATCCTGGTGTTCACAATCTTCTATAAATTATTCGGAGGAGGAACCCGCCTTGCAATGCCGAAGACAATATGCGTGCCAGACTCGTCGTCATTGAAGCCTGGTTCAGGGGCTACTGAGGGAGTTCCGGACTAGGGGGTGTCCGGATAGCCGAACTATCATCATCGGCCGGACTCCAAGACTATGAAGATACAAGATTGAAGACTTCGTCCCGTGTCCGGATGGGACTTTCCTTGGCGTGGAAGGCAAGCTTGGCGATACGGATATGTAGATCTCCTACCTTTGTAACTGACTCTGTGTAACCCTAGCCCTCTCCGGTGTCTATATAAACCGGATGGCTTTAGTCCATAGGACGAACAACAATCATACCATAGGCTAGCTTCTAAGGTTTAGCCTCCTTGATCTCGTGGTAGATCTACTCCTGTAACCCACATCATCAATATTAATCAAGCAGGACATAGGGTTTTACCTCTATCAAGAGGGCCCAAACCTGGGTAAAAACATCGTGTCCCTCGTCTCCTGTTACCATTCGCCTAGACGCACAGTTCGGGACCCCCTACCCGAGATCCGCCGGTTTTGACACCGACAGAGATTATCCTATCTCCAATTCTTGCCTTTGGCACAATGTTGCTTCCAAGAACCTCCTTGCAACTGTCCATACATTTCTTCCATTCTTTGATTATCATGTGTTCACCGTTTTTAGAAATCCGGTATGCACAAGTGAGATTCGTAGGACGACTTGGCTGTATGTTCAAAACATTAAGGTGACCATTCTGATACATCAAATGAGGCACACAACCCATCGGGATTTTCTTCTGAAAAACATTGTAATAACTTCGTAGTTAGCAATGTAGTTCAGTTTTAGAAATATGCAAAAGATGCATGTATGTCGTAATAGTAAAAAAATCTTACCAGCATATCTCCATGGATGTTGTCGTGGTTCAACACGTGCACTAGTGGCACGTACTCACCATAATTTGCAGGAGTTCGATAAAAGGCATTGTAATTCTCAATTTCAGTACAATCTTTGACCAGATGTTTTTTCTCTTGATAAGGTAACTCACAGCCATCAGTGTAGTTGGTTCTGTTTACCGTCTTCCGCACACTCTTTGAAGAATGAAAATAAGCTATGAATGGAAATAAGCTATCAATTATTTTGAAATAAACAATATAAATTACTTAATAACTATGTTTGAGGAACTCACATAGTAGTAGAATTGGAAGCGTATCAACAAGAACCCAAATTTCCAAATTGTCTTGGTCGATGTCAGGATCACCAAGATCCATGGTGACATACATACCCTCTTGAAAATCATACATCTTGCAAAGTGCTTCCCAACCCGGGCAACCAAAATGGGATACGCTCTCAGGATTGTATAGATTTACCTCAAAATCCATACCATGATTTGTCATTAGGTTAATTTTCTTTGTTTCATTCCTCTCATGATCTTCAAAACCCATCCTCTCCAAGACATAGCGTCTTGCATGGCATGGGATAAGCTAGTCAAATTGTAAAATACGAAAGTTACACGTTGAAGTAGTAGAATTCAAGCTTAATTACGAAAAAACACTTTGCGTCATAGCTTACCGTATCACAATCCAAGGGCTCCTCGAGCTTAATGCTGAAGCGTCGACCTTCGTCCAGGTGAGGCCTGTCGCAGAAACCCCGGTTGTCGCCGCACCAGGAGCACTCCCCGGGACCTTCTTCGTCTGACGACATTTCCTATGTTCATAATTCAAAGATTAAATTTGTACAATTAAATATATGTACTACAAAAACTAAATTAGATCATTATTATTCAGCACGGGTTGACTATCGGTCCGTCGAGTTTTTTTTTGAAAACTCTCAGCTCACGTGGTGTATATATTCGACCGCTGGTGATGGTCGCTCCTCCCTTCATCCCCGAGTGCATTAAACCAAAATGTCTAGCACACGGGAACAAAGGAGAAGCGACCCCCACGACAACAGTCGGCATTCTTCTTCGTTCTCTCATATATGATGGACACACTCCCTCACTGATTTTTCGACCGTCGGTGATGGTCGTTACTCCTCCTTTCCCTAGTGCATAACAAAGGTCTAGCACAATGAGAAGAAGCAGAAATGACCCCCACAACAACAGTCAAGATTCTTCGGCCTCGACAGACTTAAAGTCAACCCAAAATATCGTCTAATTATATTTTTAGAAAGTCCAGGCCACTCGATATTTCCTACATATTCTAGCACAAGTCATGCCAAAATTCACGGAAAATTCCAGCATGACCTTTGCTAAAAAAGGACATATCGAGCGACTGAAATTTGCCGAAACGGAAATTAACCAACACTCCGGCAAAACATAGGCCACTCGAAGGTGTAACCTGCAAACATTACCGGCCACTTGGGAAAACACATATACTATTTGACATGTTTTTATCTACATCATATCTTATAGGACTCATATTGACATGGAGATTTGTCTGGTCTCACCTCGAGGTCGGAGGGGGTCGGTGGCGGGGACGATGACAGGGATGATGGAGGGGCTCCTAGATTTCTCCAAAAGCAAATACCCTATTACTTGAACTAAAAAAATATAGCGCTGGCCAGAGGTACTCTAAATGTAGCGTTGGTCAGTGACAGGGTCAATGCGGGAATAATTTCTTAAACTAAAAAAATAACAACAAATGTGACATGTTCGACTAGTTCTATTAATTCAACTAGTTCTTACTAAAAATAAACTTACTATAAATAAAAATAAACTAGTTCAACTAGTTATATTAATTTTCTTACTAAAAATACATTAGTTCTATTAATTCGACTAGTTCT
>NC_057807.1:593159239-593198479 GCF_018294505.1 Triticum aestivum | reverse complement strand
GAGGAGGATGGAGGGGGCGGCCGGAGGAGGAGGAGGGAGGGGCGGTGGAAGGAGGGCGGCCAGAGGGAGGGAAGGAGGGAGGAGGAAGGAGGCGGCACGGAGGGAGTACCTCGGTGGAGAGGAGCAGCGCGGCGGAGGCGGACGACGGAACCGTCGCGAGCGAGAGTGAGAATGAGAGGGAGAGTGAGTGAGAGGGTCGGGCATGTGTAGGATAAGGTGGTTGAGTAGTAGCACGTTTTCCTAGCACGCGCTACTGCTATGGGACGTAGCAGTAGCACTGGACAGAGATACTCGCTACTGCTAAGTGGGGCTAGCCATCTGCGCCCAGAACAAACATAGCAGCAACAGGTTGTCGTAGCATGCGCTACTGCTAAAGTAGTAGCGGTAGCGCGGTTTATTTGAACGTGCTACTACTAATTAGTAGTAGCGCCTATATTTGTCCAGCGCTACTGCTAAGATGTTGTGTATAAGGTTTTCCCTAGTAGTGAGTTGGCTGGCATGGGCCAACACAGTGCTGGGCCGCTAGGTGGGCCGGGTGGGTGGTTTGCCAGTTAAGTTAGTTTTTCCCTTATTTTTTGTTTCCTTTTATTTCTGTAAGTTTGTGGCATTTCTAAAAATACCTAGGCACTTTCAAAAAATCACCAAACTGCACATGCCCACGTTTTAGAATATATCCAACATGGAACATTTTAGTTTGGGATTATTTGGACATTTGAAATATTTAATAGTATTTAAATGCCCAAATTCAAATAACTAATGATTTAATCCAGTAACCTTAGGATGTCCTAGAAATTTGTGCACCATTTTGTCAAAGGTTTAAGACCAAAGCAAAGATGATGAACATTTTAGGAGGGCATTTCAGGTTCATTGAAAATTGTTTTAGTAAACCGTAGTTGGTTTCAGGGGGTGATGGGGGTTCTGTCATCCCCATTTTCCAAGTTTCTGATGAAGATAAACATGATGCAAGCACTCTAATGCGTGAACTAGCTAGGGTGTGACAACTCACCCCCACTCAGAAAAATCTCGTCTTGAGATTTAGGATCCTCTAGGAAGAAGGTGGGGTACTCAAGTCGAAGACGATCCTCCCTTTCCCAAGTGGCTTCTTTCTCGGAATGGTGTGACCATTCAACCTTGAGAAACTTGATGTTATGGCGTCGTGTGGTACGCTCGGCTTGATCAAGGATACGAACGGGATATTCTCGATATGTAAGATTATCTTGGGGATCAAGCGTTTCGTGGTCCACTCCACGGATAGGATCCGAGAATTAATGCCTGAGTTGAGAAACGTGGAAGACATCATGGACTCTGGAGAGGTGCGGAGGTAGTTCCAATTGGTAGGCAACTTCTCCTCATTTGGCAAGAATGCGAAAGGGTCCAATGTAGCGAGGAGTCAATTTGCCCTTGATACCGAAGAGATGGGTTCCCTTTAAAGGAGTAACCCGAAGGTAAGACTTCTCATCAACCTCAAAAGTCATAGCCTTATGTTTACGATCATATTGGCTCTTTTGACGATATTGGGTTGTTTTCAGCTTTTCACGAACAATGCGAAGTTGCTCTTCTGCTTCCTGGATCATGTCCGGGGCAAAGAATTGTCTTTCCCCAGTTTCTGACCAGTTAAGAGGCGTTCGACACCTTCGCCCATAGAGAACTTGAAAAGGAGCTTTGCCCAAGCTAGATTGATAGTTATTGTTATAAGCAAATTCGGTAAATGGAAGGCATTTCTCCCAATCCATTCCAAATGAGATAACAGAAGCTCGAAGCATGTCTTCTAAAATTTGATTGACGCGTTCTACTTGACCACTTGATTGAGGGTGAAAAGCTGTGCTAAAGGAGAGACGAGTTCCCATAGCATTCTGGAAACTTTCCCAAAATCGAGAGGTGAAGAGACTTCCATGATTCGAGTTAATTTCCAATGGAACACCATCGAGAGACACTATTCGGAAGATATATACGTCTGCCAGCTGACTAGCGGTTATACTCTCGCGAACAGGCAAGAAATGGTCTACTTTGGAAAGACGATCGATAACGACGAAGATAGCGTTATTCCCTCTCTTGGTCCTGGGAAACCCGGTGATGAAATCCATACCAATTTTATCCCATTTCCATTTAGGAATAGCTAAAGGTTGAAGGGTGCATGTCGGTGTCAAAACCGGCGGATCTCGGGTAGCGGGTCCTGATCTGTGCGTCTTAGGCTAATGGTAATAGGAAGCAAGGGACTCAATGTTTACCCAAGTTCGGGCCCTCTCGATGGAGGTAAAACCCTACTTTCTGCTTGATTAATATTGAATATATGAGTAGTACAAGAGTAGATCTACCACGAGATTGTAGAGGCTAAACCATAGAAGCTAGCCTATGATGGTATGATTGTAATTGTGATCAGCCTTCTAAGGACCAACCTCTACGATTTATATAGACACCGGAGAGGGCTAGGGTTTACATGGAGTCGGTTACAAGGAAGGAAATATAATATCCAGATCGCCAAGCTTGTCTTCCACGCAAAGGAGAGTCCCATCCGGACACGGGCCGAAGTCTTGAGTCTTGTATCTTCACGCTTCAATAGTTCGGACGATGTATATAGTCCGGCTGTCCGGATACCCCCTAATCCAGGACTCACTCAGTAGCCCCTGAACCAGGCTTCAATGTCGGTGAGTCCGGCGCGTAGTCTTGTCTTCGGCATTGCAAGGCGGGTTCCATCTCCGAATACTCCAATGTACCTATTACGACAAACAGTGTCCGGGATCTCATCAATGTTGTACTCCTTGGCTTCAGTGCCTCAATAATGACCATTTCCACGTGTCAAGCGAATGCGAGGAGTCGAGGCATTTTTGCATTTGCCACCCCCGATCCTTCGGGCTAACCATCTATTTGAAGACACGGGGATTCCCAGATCCAAACCTCACTCTTCCCCCTCGAGCAAGCATCCAACAGAGCGCCCCGAAAAAACCATTCCAACATGGCCGGACGTCGCAGCTCTTCTGCTCGCTCCCCCTGCCCCAAGCCGGGGGACTGGGGATAGTGTTCAGTTTCTCATAGCCGTTTGATAAAGTTACAAACCCAAGGGCTTCTCCCATCGGCGTTCATGGTCCCTGTCCGAGCCGGAATAGCCGCCTATAACGACGGAGAACAAGCATAGAAATCCCCTAATCCGTCTCCAGAGGAGCGAATATGCCTCATTCCACATCTGTTAAGGGGCGTCGGGTTTCCCATTCATCCATTCCTTCGTGGGCTCCTGGAGTTCTACGGCCTCCAGTTGCACACCTTTACCCCAGCCTCCGTACTACATATAGCAGGGTATGTCGCCCTTTGTGAGCTATTTCTAGGTTGCGAGGCTCATTTCAGTTTTTGGAAGAAGTTGTTCTGCCTTGTCCCCCGCAACCAGGGAGAGTCCCTATGTTAAGTGGGCGGGGCCCAAGTATGGTGTATTGCTGAGACCGGATACCTATCCGGCACTCCCAAGAAGGCACTAGAGAACTGGGCTTCAGAGTGGTTTTATATTGACGATGCCCCCCTTCCGGATCCAGTCCGGACAGGACTCCCCAAGTTCAGTAACGCCCCGCTGAGGGCACGTCTAAGCTGGCGCCCCCGAGGCCCCCAAGAATATGCATAATGCGGGGAGTGCAGCTGCTTCAATATCGGGGCAATCCCATGTGGCATTTCAACGGGGCAGACGATGCCACCCGTTGTGGCCGTAAGGGTCCGGATTCCGCCACTGCTCTGGCTAGGATATTGTCTGATCTATACAAAGGAGAAGAGGAAGACTTCCTTCATATCAAACCGCTAGACGGATTCTCCATGTACAATCCCCCAAACTGGGTAAGTTGTCATTTATTTCTCGCTTCACTTATCGTGGCATTCTTTGCTAAGGTTACCTGCCTCGATATTTCCGAGCAGGAACTGAGGAGGGTCGTAGAAAGAATCTCCAGCCCTTCCCCACAACCAGAGGACCCCGAAAGGGCCCTGGATCCAGGACTCGAAGAAGACCCAGATGCGGCCGTGGAGCTTGTCGACGGAATATTTTATCGGGCGAGCCGTGATGCGCCTCCAGGGGTATTACTGCTAATTATCTCGGACTGCTACCTTCGTCTTGTGTAAGCCAAGCCGAAGACTCGATCCTCCGAAGAGGACTCTTTCCTGATGTCATGTCTTATCCCTGAAGCGTCCTGTTTTTGCAGATGCAATGTTCGGAGCGCAGGGCCGAGCCCCTAGGGACCCGTCAGCCACAGGCGTCCGGATTGGGTAGGCTCAAGAGGAAGGCGGTTAGGGCTGACATGCCTCTACAGAGGTAAGAAAACAACCTGTCATGTAATTATTGTTACTTGAAGTATAACAGCGCCCTTTACATCCTGGCAGGAAGAGGAGTATCCGTACTATATCCGGGAATCCTGCCAACCATGCCTCCACCAGTCGGGCTCCAGAACCGACTTCGAGAGAGGAGGCGGACGTAGGGCCGATGCCGCATAGTCCTCCAACAGAGGATGCAGATATGCTCTCTGCCACGAATTCCGAAGTAGAGAGCGCCATGAATCACCGACATCAACGGGCCGTGCTTCGCAACATCTTTTTGGAAGAAGCATTTAATGCTTTCAATTCGGGAGACGCATACATCTGGTCTGCTCAAGGCGGCCTTGCCCAGGTGACGGACCAGTATACCAAAGATATACGATTAAGAAAGTTTCATAAGCATGTATAGCAGTAGCCCCTGAGACTTGAAACAGTTGGAACAATAGTTTTAAGGATCAATTTATGCGCAGGTTCTTGTAGATAAGAATGAGCAATTGTCTCGGGAGCTAGAGGAGTGCAAGACCCAACTGAGGGCCACGGTTGCCAAGCTATAGGAATCCCAGAAGGCCTCATCTGGTAACATTTATCTCGATTGTACGAAAATGTACCAGTTAGCAACTGGCTGGTATGACAAGTTTAACAGAAAATTCTGCAGATAACCCCAGAGTAAATCCGGAGGGCGGGAGAGATGACGAGTCGCATCTCCAGAGGCAACTAAAGGCTGGCGAGCGCATTCTTACACAAGTTAGGCAAGATAAGAATACTCTCCAAGATGCCAATGTTCGGCTGTACGTGGAATAAAAGACGTCCGTGCGCAGCTGGCAGACTCCGTGAACGAGAACAAAAGGCTTTGCCGCGACATTTATCATAAGTGCCGAAACGAACTATAGCACAGTTAGGCAAGGAAGTGTATTGAAAGAGTTGTGCTTGTAGGAATGCTAACCGGTCGCCCTGAGGAGGAGATGCCAGCATCTGCAGGCGATTTACTCCAAGACCTCTCACAACTGCATGAGCGAGCTCGGCAGGCGATGCAGAGCATTGCGCAGGCTTTGTGGCCATCAAGCTTCCTGCAGAATGTCGTGGGGGAGCTTGTGGACATGCTTCAAGGAGCACAGCGGCGCTTCCGTTTGTGGAAGATGTCAGCCTGCCTACAAGGTGCAAGAGAAGCATGGGCTATGGTGAAGACGCGCTACACCAAGCTGGACCCGAACCATATGGCCGAAGTCGGACCGGCAGGGCCAGATGGGCAAGAAATTCCCGTGAGTCTGGTATATGACCAGGTGGCGTTAGCCGCAAAGTATTCTCAATAGGATTGTAAGCTAGATAGCCTGTTGGATGGTATAGAGGAGGAATATGGTTTGTCCAAGTGACTGTGTAATTCAATGGGCATAAGCAGCCCCTAGCTGGATTAAAATCATTTGTCATGGCGGACCTTTTCGCTTCAGCCCCCGGATCCTACAGTCCGGGGTGTGTCCGAATACCCGCTCAGTTATACAAAACCGAGGTATGCGTGGAAATCAGGCGTAGGGGTCATAATTGCTTGAACAGACAAGTACCCAACTAGTTATCTTATATTACATGGATAGTAAGAAACATCTTCCAGGGAGAATAGTTCCGTTAAGGGTTCCTTTCCCTGGGTAAGCATGCGACAAGGCACATGTCCAAACTGCGAACCATGGTGTAGGATACAAAACTTCTGGGGATTTATGTTATGATAAACAAAGACATCTTTTGTTCACCGACCGAATATTCTCTTAAGGAAACTAGCTTTCGGCTTCACCCAGTCTGAGGTACACATCCGGCTGAACCGGCAGTAACAATCGCAGAGGTGCTCCCCTTATTCCTTAGCAAAATTAATGGGAACGTAGGGCATAAACACAGGAGCCAGGCAACCCAGCTTGGCCACATCTTAAGTCATATCGATGCATATAATGGTGAAAAAAGGGCACACATCGAAAACGCATGTGTGATGGGCAAAAGGCCCTTTAGAGTAAGTTATGTTTAGCTTCCGTATAGGAAGCCCCAAGGTATTTCTTACACACATAGTGTGGCCGGGATAATTCGGGAGTCCGTATGTATGAAATACTTTGTGTGAAGAGAAAAAGATCGAGAAAGGAAGAGGGAGGGAGCATAATTAAAAAGGAGGAGGTAAGGAGACGAACACTGAGTTCGGCGCTAGGCGTAGAATCTCCGGAGTCTGGCCGCGTTCCATGGGTTCGGCTCGAGTCTGTTATCAGACGCATGACATAAGCGGTATGCTCCTCCGGTGAGAACTTTGTCGATGACAAAGTGGCCTTCCCACTTGGGTTTGAGCTTGTCCTTCTTCTTCTCCGGTAAGCGTAGAAACGAGCTCGCCAATATTGTAATTTTTGGCCCGCACTTCTCTGCTTTGGTGTTGTCGAGCCTGTTGCTGATAGAATGCGGAACGGGCCTTCGCAATGTCACGCTCCTCCTCCAGGGCGTCCAAGTTATCCTGCCGATCTAAATTGGCTTCCTTCTCTTCGTACATGCGTACGCGTGGCGAATCATGTATTATGTCGCAGTGTAGTACTGCTTCCGCGCCATACACCATAAAAAATGGTGTATTTCTGGTGGTGCGATTCGGCGTGGTCCGCAGCCCCCAGAGTACGGAGTCGAGCTCCTCGACCCAATGGGTTTTCGACTCTGTCAAGGATCGCACTAATCTGGGTTTGATGCCGCTCATGATGAGACCATTTGCCCGTTCGACCTGGCCGTTCGTTTGAGGATGGTAGACGGAAGCATAGTCGAGCTTAATACCCATTTTGCCGCACCAAGCTTTCACTTCATCAGCTGTGAAATTTGAGCCATTATCTGTGATGATGCTGTGGGGGACACCGTATCGGTGTACGCCCCCGGATATAAAGTCTATTACTGGTCCGGATTCGGCCGTTTTCACTGGTTTGTCTTCTATCCATTTGGTGAACTTGTCTACCATGACCAATAAGTATTTTTTCTTGTGGCTTCGCCCTTTAAGGGGTCCAACCATATCCAGCCCCCAGACCACGAAGGGCTAAGTTATGGGGATTGTTTGGAGAGCGGTAGGGGGCATATGACTCTGATCGGCAAAGAGCTGGCAACCAACGCAGTGTTGGACAAGGTCCTGTGCGTCTGCTTGGGCCGTCGGCCAATAGAAACCTGTACGGAAGGCCTTGCTGACTAGTGCTCGAGCCGCGGCGTTGTGCCCGCCCAGTCCAGCATGGATTTCAGCCAAGAGATGCCGCCCTTCCTCTTCGGAGATGCACCTTTGGAGCACTCCGGTCGCACTTTTCTTATAGAGTTCCCCTTCATGGACTTTGTAAACTTTAGAACGCCGGACGATGCAGCGTGCTTCATTTTGGTCTTCGGGGAGCTCCTGCCTATTTAGGTAGGCCAAGAAAGGCTCAGTCCACGGGGCGATGACAGCCATTATTTCGTGGGCTGACGATGTTATTTCGGTGGTAGAGCCTTCGATTATGTCTGATAGTTCAGAATCTGGGGATGTTTTCGGATCCGTGCTGGTATTGCCGGACTCCCCTTCCCATACCACAGATGGCTTGAACAATCTTTCCAAGAATATGTTAGGTGGGACAGGGTCGCGTTTAGCGCCGATGCTGGCAAGGACATCTGCCGCTTGATTGTTTTCTCGAGCCACATGGTGAAATTCGAGCCCCTCGAACCGAGCTGACATTTTAAGGACGGCATTACGGTAGGCTGCCATTTTCGGATCCTTGGCATCAAAGTCTCCGTTTATTTGGGATATTGCAAGGTCTGAATCCCCGTGCACCTCTAGGCGTTGAATGCCCATAGAGACTACCATCCGAAGACCGTGCAACAGAGCCTCATATTCGGATGCATTGTTGGAGTTTGTGTATAATATTTGGAGGATGTATTGGACCGTGTCTCCAGTGGGAGACGTCAGGACTACGCCTTCTCCCAATCCGTCCAGCATTTTAGAGCCGTCGAAGTGCATGATCTAGTTAGAGTATGCGCCATACTCTTTAGGGAGTTCGGCTTCCGTCCATTCGGCGACAAAGTCAACTAATAGTTGTGACTTGATAGCCCGCCGAGGCTTGTATATTATGTCAAACGGAAGGAGCTCAATAGACCATTTAGCGATCCGGCCCGTGGCATCGCGGTTATTTATTATATCATTTAGTGGTACTTCGGAGGCCACCGTAATCGAACACTCTTGAAAGTAGTGTTGTAGCTTTCGGGATGCCATGAAGACCGCGTATGCTATTTTTTGATAGTGTGGGTATTGGGATTTGCATGTGGTGAGGACCATGGAGACGTAATAAACCGGCTTCTGTAGCGGGAATTTGTATCCGTCAACCTCTCGCTCGACGACGAGTACTGCGCTTACAACTAGATGTGTTGCAGCTATGTATAGCAGCATAGGTTCGCCGATATTTGGCGCTGTTAGGACTATATTATTGGCCAATAAGGTCTTTATCTCATCGAGTCTAGCCGCGGCTGCATCTGTCCACACAAAGTGTTCGGTGCGCCGAAGAAGGCGGTAAAGAGGCAATGCCTTTTCTCCTAACCCGAAGATAAAGCATCTCAAAGCAGCCACGCATCTAGCTACTTTCTGGATGTGTTTGAGGTGTGTTGGTATAGCCAGCTGCAACAAATCTCGGATTTTTGCCAGATTAGCTTCAATTCCTCTATCGGAAATGATGAAGCCCAGCAGTTTTCCAGAGGGGACACCGAAACACATTTCTCTGGGTTCATCTTGATGTCATATATCTGGAGGCTGTCGAACGTGAGCCTCAAGTCATCTATTAGGGTTTCGATGTGTCTTGTTTTTATGACTACGTCGTCCACGTATGCCTCCACTGTTTTGCCGATTTGCTTTTCCAGGCATGTTTGAATCATGCGTTGGTAGATTGCGCCGGCATTCTTAAGCCCGAAAGACATAGTGTTGAAGCAGAAAGGGCCATAAGGCGTTATGAAAGCTGTTGTAGCTTGGTTGGACTCTGCCATCTTTATTTATGGTATCCAGAGTATGCGTCGAGGAAACACAGCGAGTCGTGTCCTGCTGTGGCATCGATGATTTGATCGATGCGAGGGAGGGGAAAGGGATCCTTGGGGCAAGCCTTGTTGAGGTCTTTGAAGTCGACGCACAGGCGCTAGGATTTGTCCTTCTTTGGTACCATTACCAAGTTCTCCAGCCATTCCGGATGCTTGATATCTCTGATGAATCCGGCCTCAAGTAGCTTGGCTAGCTCTTCCCCCATGGCTTGCCGTTTGGGCTCTGAAAATCGCCTTAGGGTATGTTTAACAGGTTTGTATCCCTTTAATATGTTAAGGCTATGTTTAGCCAATTTGCGCGGGATGCCTGGCATGTCCGATGGGTGCCAGGAGAAAATGTCCCAATTCTCGTGTAAGAAGTCTCCTAGCGCGGCATCCATATCAGGGCTCAACTCTGTCCCGATGGAAGCTGTCTTTGTGGGGTCCGTTGGGTGGACTTGGAATTTGACTATCTCATCTGCGGGTTTAAATGAGGTGGACTTGGGTAGCTTGTCGAGTATCACATCGTCCCTGTCCATGGTGGCGCGCAGTGTTGTCAATTCTTCTGTTGCTAGGGCTTCGGACAGTGCTTCCAAGGCTAGCGCTGCGGTTTTGTTTTCGGCGCGGAGTGCGACGTCCGGATCACTAGCTAGAGTGAGGATTCCATTCGGTCCGGGCATTTTAAGCTTCATGTACCCATAATGGGGTATAGCTTGAAAGCTTGCAAACGCATCCCTCCCTAGAAGGACGTGGTATCCGCTCCTGAAAGGAGCCACTTGGAATGTGATTTCTTTGGAGCTGTAATTCTCTAGGGTGCCGAATACCACATCGAGTGTGATTTTCCCTGCACACCATGCTTCCTGACTAGGGATAATTCCCCTGAAGGTTGTGTCGCTTTGTTCAATGCGGCTTTTATCAATTTCCATCTTCTCGAGTGTTTCTTCGTAGATCAGATTTAATCCCCTTCCGCCGTCCATGAGTACTTTAGTGAGCCGAAAGCCGTCCATTATTGGCCTGAGGACCAAAGCGGCTGATGCCCGGACGATCTGGAATTGGGGTTCGTCACTGGCATTGAAAGTTATAGCAGTGTCGTTGCACAGATTTATTTTTTCCACATGGCAGATTTCAGCGGAGCTTCGATGAGCTTGCTTGCGCCTATTGTTTGAGGCGAAAGTCTCGAAGACTATTAGTACCGTATTGTGTTCCTTGGAGGGACATTGTTCTGCTTTATGGCTTTCGAGGAGATCCTTGCCACTTTTAGCTACCTGCCGGAGTATCCAACATGCCCTAAGGCTATGGGTTGGTGTTGCATCTGGCGTACTCTGAAGCTTACATGGCCCATTGAGCCATA
The DNA here is from genome assembly GCF_018294505.1 of Triticum aestivum. Classification (NCBI taxonomy): domain Eukaryota; kingdom Viridiplantae; phylum Streptophyta; class Magnoliopsida; order Poales; family Poaceae; genus Triticum; species Triticum aestivum. The sequence continues at coordinate 593,187,837 of NC_057807.1, read as the reverse complement.
CTTCCAATACGGTTCCACGCCCTGGGGCGGGCTTTGGTTTCCTGGGAATTGAATTGGTCGACTTACGAGAGTTCGATCGTTAGTTCGAACAAAGGTTCTGGTGAGGGCCGTACTATCCCAAAATTCTGTTTGGGTCTTCCAGGAGCTTTCCATCGCACAGTACTTCCATACTATGGTTGCTAAGTCAGCAAAGTGTACTATGTCACGGTGACTTATAACATTAAGCAGTCCTTTGTTCCTGCAGTTTTTGCAAAAAACTAGACTACATCCTCCTTGTGGCAGTCCTCGACCTTGTTAAGCGCAAGGAGGAACCTGGCCCAGTAACGACGTACCGTCTCCAGGTGCTCTTGCCTGATGCGGGAGAGACGGTTTAAGTCCAAGCAAGTGTCGTTGGCTGAATCCGGGTTTTGATCCGGTCTAACACCCGAGGGCACGGAAGGTTCCGAGCCCGACAGTTCGGGATCCGGAGTATCACCCAATCTCTTCGGCCCGATGCCCGATTCTAAGTCCGGGACCCGGATCATGCGTTACTTTGAGTAGGTGTTCGGCTTACTGAGTTCGGTGATCCGGACATAATTCGTCCTCAAAGTTAAGGGGCAACCCGTGTGTGGTTCCTCCACTACCGCTATCTCATGGGTGGCCGGCGGGGATCTAATGTCCCTTTGGTCGGGTTTAAGACCAATCCGGTCATAGTCCGTAGCGACTCCCAAAGCGGCGATGCAATCCAAGATCTCATTAAGGGAGGGGAGCTCAATCAGATCCATCTTTTCGGCAAGCTCTGAATTGATGCAAAGGTTATGCATGACGACCCGAGAGGCCATCGTTGGCGCGACAGCCGATGGGCCGGCCGTAATGAAGCCGCCAAGTCGGAGAGTTTGGCCTACAGCAAGCACTCCCCCAGAGGTGATGTCGTCCTTGACAACGAGAGGAGCCATCGAGCCTTACAGCGACGAAACAGAGGAACTCTCAATGAAAGCACCAATGTCGGTGTCAAAACCGGTGGATCTCGGGTAGGGGGTCCCGATTTGTGCGTCTTAGGCTGATGGTAACAGGAAGCAAGGGACTCAATGTTTACCCAGGTTTGGGCCCTCTCGATGGAGGTAAAACCCTACTTCCAGCTTGATTAATATTGAAGATATGAGTAGTACAAGAGTAGATCTACCACGAGATCGTAGAGGCTAAACCCTAGAAGCTAGCCTATGATGGTATGCTTGTAATTGTGATCGGCCTTCTAAGGACCAACCTCTCCGGTTTATATAGACACCGGAGAGGGCTAGGGTTTACATGAAGTTGGTTACAAGGAAGGAAATATAATATCCGGATCACCAAGCTTGTCTTCCACGCAAAGGAGAGTCCCATCCGGACATGGGCCGAAGTCTTGAGTCTTGTATCTTCAGGCTTCAATAGTCCGGACGATGTATATAGTCCGGCTGTCTAGATACCCCGTAATCCAGGACTCCCTCAGTGCCAGCAGGCCGTTGATGCTCTGCTTTAACACGACGACAAACATCACAATTTGCAACTAATTGAGCAATGTCTCTTTTCATCCTAGTCCACCAGAACCTCTGGCGTTGGTCCTAATACATAATAGTACTAACGGGATGAATTGTGTGAGGAGATTCATGAGCTTCCTTAAGGATCAATTGTCGTAGTTGCTGCTTCTTGGGAACCACTAAACGGTTTCCGAAGTACACGACACCTTGATCATTCACAGAGAAACATCTAGCAGCTCCGCTAGCAATGTTCTCCTTGATCCTAGATACCCCCTTGTCATACCGCTGAGCGGTTATGATATGATCCATAAGGGTAGGTTTCGCCACCAAGGTGGAAAGGAATCCTTGAGGAACAATGTGAAGATTAAGCTTCCAAAATTCCTCATGGGGAAGTGGTTGACTTTGTTGTAACATCAGATTGTTACAATAATACTTACGACTTAGTGCATCAGCCATGACATTGGCTTTTCCAAGGGTGTAAGTTATTCCCTAAGTAGAAATCTATGATCAACTCGACCCAACGTCTTTGCCTGAGATTCAAATCCGGTTGGGTGAATATATATTTCAGACTTTGGTGATCGGTGAAGATTTTGCAATGATTACCGAGGAGGTAATGTCACCAGGTCTTGAGTGCATGGACTACAACTGCAAGCTCTCGGTCATGTGTAGGATATCGTGTGGGTGCAATTGCCGTGAAGCATAGGCAATTACATGATGATCTTGCATGAGAATCCAACCTAGTCCTTGTCGCGAGGCGTCGTAATAGATAACAAAGTCCTTGGAGAAATCTGGTGGTACCAGTATGGGAGCGGATGTCAGGCATCTTTTCAATTCCTGAAAGCTGCGCTCACATTGTGGGGTCCGCTCGAACTTTTTATCTTTCTTGAGGAGTTCAGTTAGAGGTTTAGCAACTTTGGAGAAGTTCTTCACAAAGCGGTGACAGTAGCTCGCTAAGCCAAGGAAACTCTGAACTTCCTTGGCCGATTTAGGTGGAGTCCAATTAAGAATGGCTTGAACTCTCTCGGGATTGACAGGAATACCCTTACCAGAGATTACATGGCCTAGATAGGTCACTTCTGGCAACCAAAATTCACATTTAGAGAATTTGGCATAAAGGCGATGCTCTCGAAGTTTCATCAACACTAGCCTTAGATGCTCAACATGTTCTTCCTCATTCTTGGAGTAGATAAGTATATCATCGAGGTATACCATGACGAATTTATGCAAATACTCCATGAAGATTGAGTTCATTAACCGAGAGAAAGTGGCTGGGGCGTTGGTTAAACCGAAGGACATGACGATGTACTCGTATTGGCCATAACGAGTAACAAAGGCTGTTTTGGGAATGTCTCCGTTCTTAATTTTGATTTGATGGTAGCCCAACCTCAAATCCATCTTAGAAAAGACTGAGGATCCAGCAAGCTAATCATATAGATCATTGATCCTGGGGAGCGGATACTTGTTCTTTATTGTGACCAAGTTGACAGGTCGATAATCTACAACCATCCGATCCGTACCATCCTTCTTATTGACGAAGAGGACGGGACAAGCCCATGGAGAAGAACTAGGACGGATGAAACCCCTTTTCAAGGACTCATCCAGTTGTTTCTTAAGCTCAGCTAGTTCTAGTGGTGCCATCTTATAGGGTCTCCTAGAGATTGGGACAGTTCCTGGAATAAGATCTATCACGAACTCGACATCTCTGTCAGGTGGAACACCTGGCAGGTCTTCTGGAAAGACATCCAGAAAGTCATGGACTACCGAAGCATCTTCGAGGTCTGGCAAAGGACTGGCATTAAGAGAGTATAGCTGTCGCTTAGCTACTTAGGTCAAGACATTGACTACCTTGTCCGATGGGTGGGTAAGTTGAACAGTCCTAGAGAAGCAATCAATCTTAGCATGATGGGCTGACATCCAATCGATACCCAAGATGATATTAATATCTGAGGATTTGAGAGCTATCAAAGACACAAGGAAATCAAGTCTATCAACATGAATTTTATTTCCATGGCTCACTCTAGAAGTTTGCTATTTGGATCCCGGGGTTTGAATTACCATGGAGCTGGGCATATCACAAAATGTGGTGTTTTGCAAACGAGCATAGCTCTCGGATATAAATGAATGAGATGCTCCAGTATCAAAAAGAACAGATGCCGGATGGCAGTTAACAAGGAGCATACCAAGAACGACGTTCGGATCATCCTGAGCCTCTTCAGCTGAGACACAGTTCACATGGCCATGTGCAACGGTGGCCGGCTTGGCGTAGTACACCTTCCTTGTTGGCTTGCCACGGACAATAGCCTTTTCGGATTGGTTGGGGTTGGGATTGACTTGGGGACACTCACGCATGTAGTGACCCGGTTCTCCACACTTGAAACATGTCACTGTGCTGGTACGTGGGGGAGGATTTTTGGTTGATCCACCATCAGACTTGGGCGGTGCATACTGCTGGGTTGGGCGAGGCGCCTAATAGGATGGCCTCGGTGTGAACCTGGGTGGCAGAGCGGTGTTAGGCACCCACACCGGGTGCTACTGAGAGCTAGAACCGGATGAGGATCTAGTGTCACGGCCATGCTTGCATGTAGCTTCGAAATCAGTCTGACCTGTCTCAGCACTGATGGCCTTGTTCACTAACTTCTAGAAGGATGTGCACTCATGCAGTCAGAGATCACGGCAAAGCTCGGGGCTAAGTCCCTTGCGGAACCTTACCTGCTTCTTGGCATCGGTGGAAACTTCCTGAGTTGCATATCATGCTAGGTTTCCCAACTCTCTGCTGTATGCATCCACGGTGAGTCTACCCTGGGTGAAACTGCAGAACTCCTCCCGCTTACGATCCATAAGACCTTCCAGGATGTGATGCTCATAGAAAGCCTCACTGAACTCTGCCCAAGTGGTGATCTGGCCAGCTGGGCGCATGGCCTCATAGTTCTCCCACCAGAGACTGGCAGGGCCTTCAAGATGATAGGCAGCGTAAGTGACCTTATCAGCTTCGGCCACGTGTGCAGAGCGTAGCTTATGGGTGATGCTGCAAATCCGTCATCGGCATCGAGGGGCTCTACGGAATGATGGAAGGTAGGTGGGTGCAACTTGATGAAATCACTGAGAGACACCAAGTCATTTCTGTGGTGCAGTTTTGTGTTCTGCTCGATGTGTTCCAGCAAATGGTTGGTCTCCCATTTGTTCCTCTCGGCCTCCAGCATGACCTCTAGCCCCATACCTTCAGCCTGCTACGGGGTAGCAGGGTTGTTGCGGGTGTTGACCATCCTAGGAAAACAAGACAAGGGTTTAGACATAGATGACAAAATTCTGACATAGAAGTGCATAATGTAATGGATGACCCGGAATGCAAGATGATCATCTGTATGACATGGAAATACAGAAACTGCCACATTTATTCCATCGTCATACACACCATACATGGTTTAGTACAAGACCAAACTGAGTACAACTGCGGTGAAAGGAAGATTACATCTCATCAGAGGCATCCCAAGCTCCTATACATTATTCTTCTACACCTCCGGAATCTAGTACACACTATGTCGTATTCCACAAGACGCACATGACTGTGGAAATACAACTACTACAAACTACTAGTGTCGAGATCTAGCTCAGTCATCTCCAGCTCCGTAGTAGTCCTCATAGAGATCCCCCGCATAACCTGGAAGCGGGACGTGTGGATCCGGAAAGTCATGATCACGTCAGGACTGTGGACCATACGGACTCGGATGAGGCCTCGGCCCCACGAAGGGTGGAAGACGGCGCCCCCACAGAGGCGTGATACCTCCAACATTTGCATAATCCATGAGAGCCGGAAGACGTGTGCGGACAGGGTACAAGTCACGCATATCCAGGTAACCGGTCTGCATGGCTGGTGCGGGCCGCGTCAAGGTAGCCCGGTGGTCCTGGCGGGTGTTGTACAACTCCATGCATAAGGCACGGTTCTCTCGTCCAACATCTCTGTAGTGGTGCGAATAAGTGGCTCCTCGTGAGCGGCATCGGCATATAACCCAGTGTAATAGCCCTCTTGGCCAGTGTGTGCCGCCGGCAGATAGCGGAACTCAGAATCATTCAGTGATGCATACCCGGCTCGAATGATGGAGATCATAGAGTAGGCAGCGTCCTGCACGGACATCTCCACGGTGATACCAAGCCCATAGGACCAGTGCAGAGGCTCGGTAGAACCGGGATAAGATGGGAAGATCCTCACAGTGCAGATAAACTGACTCTGACTGAAATCGCGAAATTGCTCATCGACGGTATATTCAGGATACCATCTGTAGCATGTCTCAGGCATCACTCGTACTAACATGGCCGTATGTCCGGGCATGTCAATGTTGCGGGTCAGTCGAACCACCTGGTGAATAGTGTGAGATGACATCTGAAACACCAATAACTCAAAGACATTAGAATTTCTAGCAGAAATTGGGCAGCATAACGGCTGTAAATGCTCAAAAAGGATTTTGAGACACTTTGCAAAGGATTGCATAGACACTCAACGACATCATATCAAGGTTCTGGATCCAACTTATCAACATATTGAGGTAGTATAATGGAACTGGGGTTGTAACCATCAATCCTATAAGTTACTACGGATTAGTAACACATGAACCTAATAGAGAGAAGGGATCCTAGTCCTTAACCCCCAGTGGAAAGAATGGACTGACTCAGATCAAAATTCCATGTGGTAAAGGAGTAAAAAGAGCCTTAAGTTCCATCCCACAATCAATTCCCCTACATATAACTAAAGCATTTCTAGACTCAACATCGACCAGTTTGGCTTGAAGAACCTATAGGCAGTCCGGCTCTGATGCCAACGCTGTCAGGACCCCGACTCAAAGCCACATCGATCTAGCATGTAACACCTCATATCACTTTGCGGCCTCACGCATAGTATTCCCATGGGTGTCGCCTTACCAGGCCTGGGACCATTTGCGCCTTTTGGCATACGTATATCATAGTGTCGCTAGCATCCATATGACAAGGAGCCTGGGCTGACATGGCTAGTCGTGAACCCAAAGTGGCAATAACTTACAGGGACAGGCATACATGACCCAGCAACGAACGTGTTGGTCATCAGCGAGTGAATCTGCGTTGTAGCAACTGGGCTAGCAGGACTCTGGTAGACCGGGCTGTAGCAAGCTAATAGGACTCAGGTAGACATCGCGTGACATTTCCCCGAAGGGACAGACACATGAACGAAGAAGGACACATGTCAGCCAGCCTAAGTGTTCCGGAATAGTAGCAAGCTACCAAGGCTCAGTGGAAGCACTAGGAGACATTTCCCGGTAAGAGAGACTACCAAGGATAAACAACTAGGTAGTCAGATCCCACACATACCAATCATTTCAATAACATACACACAATATGCTCGATATGTGCAAATACAACATGGCATCACAACATGACTCTACAACATCAAGTACTTTATTTAAAAATCTAGAGAGCATACATAACATTCACACAGATACGGGTCGCACGACTCAGCATTCAAGTCATACAAACATACAAGCCAAGAGGCTTGAGGAAGCCTAGCTATCCTACAAAGTCCATCTTGTGCTCAGGATCACCACCTGGGCCTCAGCTACTCGTCGACATCAAGGTCTATGAAGAACCCATCAGAAGGGGTTGCAGCATCTTCTGTAAAACGTAAATTAAGCAAACATGAGTGCAAAGGTACTCAGCAAGTCTTACATCAGATCCTACATACATGCACATTATCAAGAATGGATGGTGGGGTTACTGCAGCAAGCCAGCTTTGACTCTTGGCTAAGCTATCTTACGAGGCACCAACTTGTAATTGTTTTGCGCACTCGAGTCCACTACACACCACTTCAATACACTACCGGGGATCCACCTTTGTCATCCTACAGAAGGGCCATCCTCGGCACTCACACTTATCTTGAGGATTTTAGTGGTTTCCATTTACTTGTCTATGAACTGTATAGGCAACCAAGTAGTCATTTACCACGGACGCGACTATTCGAATAGATGATGTTAACCCTACAGGGGAGTACTTCGTCATACACGCTTTCACCACTTATCACCATTTACACGACATGTACTCGGCAACCTTCAGGCGGAAGCCCAACGTGGGTGTCAGCCATAGCCTACCTGTCGGTGTCAAAACCGACGGATCTCGGGTAGGGGGTCCCGAACTGTGCGTCTAAGGCTAATGGTAACAGGAGACTGGGGACACGATGTTTACCCAGGTTCGGGCCCTCTCGATGGAGGTAATACCCTACTTCATGCTTGATTGATCTTGATGATATGAGTATTACAAGAGTTGATCCACCACGAGATCACAGAGGATAAACCCTAGAAGCTAGCCTATGGTATGATTGTTGTTAATGATGATGAGTCCTATGGACTAAACCCTCCGGTTTATATAGACACCGGAGGGGGCTAGGGTTACACAGAGTCGGTTTACAGAGGAGGAGATCTACATCCAAATCACCAAGTTTGTCTTCCACACCAAGGAGAGTCCTATCCGGACACGGGACAAAGTCTTCTGTCTTGTATCTTCATAGTCCAACAGTCCGGCCAAAGTATATAGTCCAGCTGTCCGGATACCCCCTTATCCAGGACTCCCTCAGTAGCCCCTGAACCAAGCTTCAATGACGATGAGTCTGGCGCATAGATTTTCTTCGGCATTGCGAGGCGGGTTCCATCTCCGAATACTTCCAAAAATAATTCCGAACACTACAAGGACCGTGTCCGGCTCTGCAGGATAACATTCCATGTACCACCGTAGAGAGAATAATAATAATCCACTAATCTAATCTGATGACAATTCTTTGAAAAGTGACATCACATCGTGGTCCGGTTTTTGCTTGAACCGCTTTTACAACTTGCTACAGCACACACCACGAGGCGGTTTCCTTGGCACGTCATGTCAGAGCAGAGATCGTGTTCCCCTCATCACGGGATTCTCATTTCAGAGACGGCCACTCGGAGCGTCGTAGACTTGGGTCACCCGCCCTCTGCCAGCCGGCCGCCGAGCCAGCCGGCCTCAGAGGGCGGAGTTTTGGCTTGGGGCTCAGCTAGGCGGAGTTGGCCCAAAGTCTTGATAAATTTTGGGCCTTGGGTGAGCCTACCCGTGGCCCATTACTCCGACAGTAGTCCCCGAAGCCGGTGACGCGTCGTGGTCGAGGGGCTGCGAGGTCTCAGCAGCTTCTCCCCTTCCCGTGCTCGGGGAGAACGTCGACCGCCTGGCGGCCAGTCGGCCGCTCGAGCCGGCCTCTCCCAGGCGGAGCTAAATGGTCGATTTTGAACTCCAAGGCGGGAAACAGGTGGCATGACGGTTAAGCTTCCCCAAGCCACCACCCGCTGCGGACGCGCCACGCGGCGCATGCCTGCCTGACAAGCCTGCCATCCCACGCTCTTGATGGGACATGACCCGGGCCGGGCCCGCCACTACTACGCCTCGGCAACTGGGCGGATTTACTGCGCCGGAGGGGGCGGTTGCCATCCCCACGACTATTCACGACGGTGTAAATGCACACGAGAGATGGGGGGTCGTGGGGACGTGGGCGCAGTAAATCCCACGACCCCACATCCCGCCCCCTCGGCTGCATAGCCCGGGCGCTATAAGTAGGGAGGGGGAGAGGTGCGGCAAAGTTCCTGCGCCCCCTCCCACTCTTCTTCTTCTCTTTGCCTCCGCTGCCGCTGCTGCTGTAGCGCCGTTGCTGCCGTAGCGCCGCCGCCGTTGCTCGACGCCGACGTGTCTTTCCTCTTCGCGCCGCCAGCCGGAGCCATGGGCGACTGGGATGGATCGACCGTGATCGAGGATCACATTGCTTTCCTCCGCGACACGCGCCGGATGCCCAGCGCGGCCTTTTTCAAGGCGCGGGTGCCGCTAGAGACGGAGATCTCGCCGGCGCCGCAGGAAGGCGAGCGGGTCGTCTTCCGCTTGCATTTCCTGCAGGGCTTTGGCCTCCCTGCGAGCAATTTCTTCCGCGCCTTCCTCAACTTCTACAACCTTCAGCCCCATCACCTCACGCCCAATGACGTGACCTTGCTCTCCGCCTTCGTCACGGCGTGCAAGGGCTACCTCGGCATCCTCCCCACCATCGAGTTGTGGGGAGCGTTCTTCTATGGAAAGCTCGGCACCTCTGCCAAGGAGACGGCAGCCGAGTGCAGGGGCTTCGTCGCCGTGCGCCGGCCGGCGAAACGGAATGCCTTCCCTGTCATCAAGCTGGCGCAGTCGGTGAAGATGTGGCAGTAGTCCTATTTCTACGTCGAGAACGTGGACCCTGCTACCGACTTCCTCAACCTGCCGGCCTACGAGGCCGCCCCCCCCCCCACCGGAGCTCGCGTCTCCTGGAAGTACAAGCCGAAGTCGGTGTCGGGGGACGCGGCGGCCGCCATCGGCCGACTCCGAGTGCTCCAAGACTCGGAGGGCCTCGTGGCCTCCGACCTTCTTGTTGCCTTCGTGGAGCGCCGGGTTCTCCCACTCCAGAGCCGCCCTCATCCTATCTTCCGGATGGGCGGACACCGCGACCCGTTCCGGCTGTGCACGAAAGGAATGCCGCATGCCGAAGTCTCGCGGATTGTGAATGAGATCTCCGACCTCAAGATGTCGGAGAAGGAGTGGCGGTTCGGGAAGCGGCCGTACTCTCGCCACAACCCGCCTCCTGCTGTAAGTTTCTTTTGCTTTGTTTTTCTTTATGACGCTGCTTCTTCAAGACTTGATTCCTTCTTGGTTGCAGATTTACATGTCCGAGGCAATGGCCGCCCTCCTGGGGCCGGGTGATAACCTCCAGGCGGACAGGGCGGAGAGTGACCTGGACGACCCCGACTTGGGGGCGGACGCCTTGGTCGACGACGCGACAGGCGGCGGCGGCAGAGCGAACGGCGGCGGCGGCAGAGCGGACGGCGGTGGCGGAGCAGGCGGCTCCGAGGGAGGCGGCGGCATGGAGACCTGGCCTGACGACGATGAAGACAAAGATGAGCCGCGCCCCGCCCGGAGCTCTGCCACCACCGGCGCCGGCCCCTCTTCCGGGCCTCCTGCCCTAGGCGGCAAGCGCAAGCGGAAACAGGGCTCGACCCTGTTCGGTAGTGCCCCAAAGAAGCCCAAGAATCTGGCCACGGGGACCAGGCGGAAAGAGACCGAGGCCAGGGCGACTCAATATCAAAGTCAACCGAAGGTGCCAGTTATGGTGTCGGCGTAAGCATCATTTCCTTACTCCTTGTTTTTTCATTAATCTGTCGTGAAAATCATCTGACTTGTCCTCTTATTTCAGGTCCCCGCTGACCCTTGAGATGTCGGGTGCCGGCTCGGTCCTCAGGTCGACAGCGACCTCCTCGACCAGCCGGCGCATCGACCCGGCCGCCGACCTCCGGGAGGCGACAGAATGGAATGTGCGGGAGGCACGTGACGAGGCAGAGGCCGACCGCCTGGCCAAGGAGCAGGTGGACCTGTCTGCCGTGAGGGCGCTGGCGCAGGCGGAAGCTCAGGCCGTGGAGAAGGAACGACTCGCGGAGGCCGCCCGCCGCCGAGAGCCACTATTTGTGACCCCTCTAAACACTGTGCCGCCTTCGCCTGACTTCGAGGCGGTAGCCGGAGGAGCCGGCGGCGACTTCCCGATCCAAGAGCCGGGGGCGGGGACGTAGCCATGCCGGACGTCTTCGTGCCGCCGCCCCCGCCGCCGCCTCCGCCAACCAGCGAGCCGTGGGACGAACAGCCAGTGGCGCCGCCGGTGCCACCGGCCGAGACCGCGGTGGCAACGGTCCTGGTTCCCGTGGTCCGCATTCCCACGCGCCGCTATCTGGAGAAGGTGGCCTCGGCGCCGCGGCCGCAGGAGATTGGCGCCTCGAGCTCGTCAGCCCTTGACACCGAGGCGACCAGTGCCGCGCCCGCGGGCTGGGTACGCAGGGGCGGAACTGGCGCCTTGAATGAGGCGTCCGTTGACGTCCAGGCCAAGCTCCGGGCGGAGGCGGTGGCACTCAAGCGCTGCAATGTGGCCTACTTGGAGTCACGCACCGCCATCCGATTAAGCCGTCTTTTAGTTTTCTCTCCGAATGTTCTTCTTTGCTTTTTTCATGGGGGCGCGCAAGCGCACCCACTGGGTGTAGTCCCCATGTTCCGGGGCGGCTGCTGAGCAGGCGGGTCGGAACTTTAACTTGTAGTCACTGATTGACTGATGCCTTCTTTTCTGCAGGGGCGCGCTGGCGCGCCCACGGGCTGTAGTCCCCGAGGTTCAGGCCGACTGCTGAGCAGTCGGGCCGAATCTCCTCGGTTATTCTTTTTCCTTTTATCTTGTCCGCTTGACTGATGCCTTCTTCTTTTCTTTCTATCTTCAGAGGCTAATGCCGACCTGCAGCAGCAGCTGGGCGAAGCCAAGACCGCCCTTCGTGGCAAGGAGGCGGAGTGCAGCAAGCTGGCAGAGGAGCGGGACCGCCTGGCCGCCCAACTTGCTGAACAGGCGGAGAACCTCAAGGCGGCCCAGCTGAAGGTGGAGACGGCGGAGACCAGCCTCCTTGCCGAGTTTGAGCTCAAGCGCTCTGCCTAGGCCGACAAGGAGGCCCAGGTGACGGCCTGCTTCAGCAGCATTGAGGACTTGGTCAATGGTAAGCCCTATTCTCTTAGTTTCTTGTCTTGAGTTATCAGTCCTTGCTTATAACCTTGGCCTTTTTCTTCCTCTGCCCAGACAAACTTCTTCCCGGGCCACTCTGTAGCCACCACCCATATGATCGAGGCCCAGCGCAAGGAGCAAAGGGCAGAGGGTGCGTAGATCACCGCTGATGCCCCCCGGACCCTTGTTGAACAGGTCCTCAACATTCAGGCCCGGCTTCGGCCCGCTCACCGCTTGTTGCGTTGCTTGCAGCGCATCGGAGCCCAGGCGGTCTCTGTCCTCTACTCAGGCTTGCCAGCCCCACGCACCCCAAGTCGGACTGCCGACCAGCTGGAGGTGGCGGCGGGCCGCCTGGAGGCCTGGAAGGGCTCAGCAGCCCGAGCAGGAGCGCGTCGGGCCATGGAATTCGTCAAGGCATGGTACCCTGGGCTAGATCTAGCACAGTTAGCCACGTTTCGACTGGAGGCGCAGGAGGAGCTGGTGGCGGTGGAAGCTAAGCTTGTCAGCAGGGCAGCGACGATCGCCGACTTCACCGACACCAGCGTCTTCGTCCCGGAGGTGGTCGAGGAAGGCGGTGAAGCTCCACATGAATGGCTTGGGCTAAACCCAGAAGACAGCAAAGACTCCGCTGAAGTCATCGCCTCCAGCGATGAGGGGGAGGACGGGGAGGAGGAAGAGAAGGAGGAGGAGGAGGAAGAAGAAGACGAGAGCGACATCGACATGCCGGAGGTCGGGGCGGATGGTCAGCCCCAACCTGACCGGGCCTCAAGCAACGAGCCACGCACCGAGGTGCCGCCCACTACTGGAGGCGTTCAAGTGGGGGCAGACCTGCCGCCCGTTCCTCCGACGGATGCTACCGACTCCGTCCTCCAGCACTCCAACGCTCCGCCTGCTGCCAGCGATCCCTCTGTTCAGATGGAGCCGCCTGCCGCACCAGGTGGTGTGGCCGACTCCAACGTTCCGTCGGAGCCCTTGGCCACGCCATCCGACACCGGCCAGTCGGAGCCTTCTGCCACACCAACCGGCACCGCCCAGCCGGAGTCCTCTGCTGCGCCTTAGGATTTTTTCTGTTTTTTGCTTGCTATTTTGAACACTTTGGTTAAATTCGCACAATTCCACCCGCGGGGTGTATATCAAACTCTGTTTGAATGCTGGCCAGAGGCCTTTATCCATGTAAAAATATTTTATCATCGCTTATGCTTACTGTGCCGACCTCCACTCTTCTTTCCCTTTTTTCTCCTTGGTTTTTTCCTTTGCCGCCGACCCTTTTGGCTTTGCTTTTACCAGCCAGGCGGCCGCTCTGCAGACCATGGCTGGTTTGAGCGTTCTAGACGTTTGTGAGGGGGCTAGGTTTTAACCATTCAGATCTTTGGGTAGTAAGGTGGAGGTCGGCCGTCTGGCCGCCAAGCAACCAGACGGCTAGGTGCGATGCCGCGTGCTACTATATGCGCTTCCCTCCTTAGTCGTTTTTTCATGTGGGGCACCTCTTTGCGACCTTTGCCCGCCATGCAGTTGCTCTGCGAGCTGTGGCTTCTGACAAAGGAAGCTTTGGTGCCGGCACACTACTTGTCCGACTGCAGGGGGTGGCATATTGTAGAAGGCGGCGAGGCTCCGGGCCGACTGGTCGAACCCGGTGCCAGGCGGAAGAAAAAGACTATACATTCTCATAGGCATGATACTTATCACATGGATAAAAGAGGGCAGTCCCCGAGCTCTTCTCGGGGGACCCGGAGTCTTTATACATAGTACAAAGGGTAGCGTGATACATACTGCTTTCAACTGTAAAACCTTCGGAGGAGGTTTGTGTTCCATGGCCTCTCCATTTCTTTGCCCGAATCATCTCTCTTGCGCGCTCTAGGCTTCTGGGCATCGATCAGATAGTAGACATCATTGCCCAATACCTTACTGATGATAAAAGGGCCTTCCCAAGGTGCCGAGAGCTTCTGCTGTCCGGCTGTTCGCTGGATCAGCCGCAGCACAAGGTCTCCCTCCAGGAAGGACCTTGGCTTCACCTTGCGGTTGTAGTATCGGCGCAGGCTCTGCTGGTAGATGGCCGACCTGCTGAGTGCCAACAGCAGGCCCTCTTCTAGCAAGTCGAGGCCGTCTTCTCGTGCTTCCTTGGCATCCGCCTCGGTGTACATGGTGACCCTTGGGGAGTCGAATTCGATATTCGTTGGGATGACGGCTCCGGCACCGTAGACGTGGAAGAAAGGCGTGAAGCCTGGTGATTTGTTTGGAGTTGTGCGCAAGCTCTAGAGGACGGCCGGCAGCTCGTCGAGCCAGCAGCCGGCCGAACGCTCTAGAGGCTCGACCAGTCGGGGCTTGAGGCCGAACAAAATGAGTCTGTTTGTGCATTCCACCTGGTCGTTTAACTGGGGGTGGGCAACGGACGCTAAGTCCAGGCGGATGCCCTGTGTTGCACAAAAATGAGCCAAGGCTCCCTTGGCGAAGTTGGTGCCATTGTCGGTGATGATACTGTGCGGGATGCCATACCGCATGGTGATGTCGGCGATGAAGGTCACGACAGTCGGCCCATTTAGCTTCTTGATTGGTTTTGCCTCTATCCACTTGGTAAACTTGTCCACCGCAACCAGCAAGTGAGTCAAGCCACCGCGGGCCGTCTTGAATGGTCCCACCATATCCAATCCCCATACGGCGAAGGGCCAGGCTATGGGGATGGTCTTGAGTGCAGAAGCCGGCAGGTGTGGCTTGGAGCGAAACCTCTGGCACCCTTGACACTTCTGAACTAGCTCCTTGGCCTCTTCTAGGGCCGTGGGCCAGAAGAACCCATGGCGGAAAGCTTTGGCCACCAGGGCTCTTGAAGCCGCGTGGTGGCCACATTCGCCCTGATGAATATCCTTGAGTATTGCTTGGCCTTGGTCCGACTCCACACACCGCTGATAAACCCCTGTTACACTTCGTCGCACCAGCTCTCTGTTGACTATGGTGTAAGCTGCAGCTCGCCTCTGCACCTGTCGGGCTGAGACTTCATCAGTTGGCAGCTCTTTATTCACCAAGAACTTGAGGATTGGCTGGGCCCATGAGGGCGCCACAATTTCTTCGAATGCGACTACTGCAACTTGAATGAGGGTGGCTGGGAAGGGAGGCGGCGGGTTGGCAGCTGCTTCCGCCTGCTGTGTTGGAGAAGTCCCCGGGCCGACTGCTGAAGTCCCCGGGCCGGGTTCTGAAGTCACCGGGCTGGGCGTGGCTATAGCAGTCCCCGGGCCGCCTGTCGAGGTCCCTGTGCCGGCCTCTGGGCCCCTCGAGTCGGATCCGACTGCTTCGGGAAGGGCCGGCACAAAGATGGAGTCTGAATGAGGAGACGGCTTGACAGATGGCTTCGGAAGGCGGCGTAGGGCGACGCCGGCTGGTATTGCTTGTCGGGTGGAGCCAATCCGTGCCAGAGCATCTGCTGGCTCGTTGTCATTTCTTGGCACGTGAAGGAACTCGCACCCATCAAAGTATCCTTTGAGTTGCTGCACGAGGAAGCGGTAGCTTGCCATGTTTGCATCCTTGGTGTCCCAGTTGCCTGACGACTGTTGCACCACCAAGTCGGAGTCACCATAGCACAGGATCCGGCGGATGCCGAGTTCCTTGGCAAGCCGACGCCCATGTATGAGTGCCTCATATTCTGCTACATTGTTGGAGGCGGCGAAGTGGACTTGCAACACGTATTTGAGCTTGTCGCCTTTGGGAGAGGTGAGGACGATGTCGGCTCCCAGGCCGATGCGCATTTTTGAGCCATCGAAATGCATCCGCCAATGAGCGGAGTCTGGAGCAGGCGGCAAATATTGGGTCTCGGCCCAGTCGACGAGGAAGTCGGCCAACACTTGTGATTTGATGGCGATGTGAGGCTGGTAGTAGATGGCGTAAGGGGCCAGATCAATGGCCCACTTGGCCACTCGGCCAAAGGCGTCTCGGCTCCCGATGATCTCAGCGAGTTGAGCTGTGCAAACAACAATTATTGGGTGCTCTTGGAAGTAGGGCTTCAGCTTCTTGGCGGTGAAGTGCACGCCGTAACACATCTTCTGGTAGTGGGGGTAGTTTTGCTTGGAGGCGAACAACACTTCGCTCTAGTAATACACCAGTCTCTGGACCGGCAATGCTTTGTCCTTCTCCTTGCGCTCTACCACCATGACTATGCTGACAACCCGACTGGTGGCTGCAATGTAGAGGAGCATGGGCTCCTTCTTAGTCGGAGCTGCCAGGATAGGTGGTGTTGCCTGCATTTTCTTGAGTTGGAGAAATGCTTCGTCCGCCTTGTCGTTCCACTCGAAAAATGTGGTCTTCTTCATGAGTTGGTACTGGGGAAGGGCCTTCTCGCTCAGCCGACTGATGAAACGGCTGACTGACGCCAAGTAGCCGGTGAATTTCTGCATGTCCAGCAGTCGGGTGGGCAGTTTCATCATCTCAATTGCTTTGATCTTCACGGGATTGCACTCTATGCCGCGCTCTGAGACCAGGAAACCGAGGAGCTGGCCGGCTGGTACTCCAAAGACACATTTCTCCGGGTTGAGCTTGATCTGGAATCGGCGCAGGTTCTCAAAGGTCTCCTTGAGGTCCTCCAGCAGCGTGCCATGCTTCTCCGTCTTCACCACCACATCATCCACATATACGTGGGCATTTCTGCCGAGTTGCTTGAGAAGGCACTTCTGCATGCAACGCTGGAACGTGGCGCCGGCATTTCTCAAGCCGAACGTCATGGTCAGGTAGCAGAAGGATCCAAATGGCGTGATGAAGGCGGTCTTCAGTCTGTCGGCCGGGTTCAGTTTTATCTAGTGATACCCGGAGTATGCATCCAAGAAACTTAACAGCTCGCATCCGGCTGTGGAGTCTATTACTTGATCAATCCTTGGCAGAGCGAAGGGATCTTTAGGGCAGGCTTTGTTGAGACTGGTGTAGTCAATGCACATGCGCCACTGCTTGTTCTTTTTCAACACTAGGATTGGGTTGGCCAGCCACTCTGGAAAGAATACTTCCATAATGAATCCGGCTACTAGGAGCCGGGCTATCTCTTCTCCGACAACTCTTCTCTTCTCTTCCGACAGGCGGCACAAGGGCTGCCTGACCGGCTTGACGTCAGGTCGGACATGTAGCTTGTGCTCGGCAAAATCCGTCGGGACACCCGGCATGTCTTTGGGAGACCATGCAAAGATATCCCGATTCTCACGGAGGAAATCGACGAGCTCACTTTCCTATTTGCTGTCAAGGCCTGTGCCTACAACAGCGTGCCTCTCCGGGTGCTCCGGGTCCAAGGGTATTTTCTTTGTTTCCTTGGCCGGCTTGAACGAGCCCTCAGCCTCCGACTCCTGGGGGATGGGTGACATTTCCGGCTTCTTGCATGCCAATGCCACCACCCTTTCAAGGAGCCGCTTCTCGGCAGCGATCACGAGGGACTCGGCTAGCCTGCTGCTATCTGCAGCGCAGGCGATCGATCTCTTGTAGTCTCCGACTACTGTCAGGATTCCCTTGGTACTTGGCATTTTCATCTTGAGGTAGGCGTATTGGGGGACCGCCATGAACTTGGCAAGAGCAGGCCGTCCAAGCAGGGCATGGTAGGGGCTCTCGAGGTCCACCACTTCAAACCAAACTGACTCTCAACGGAAGTGATTCTTGTCTCTGAAGAGGACATCAATCCGGGTCTTGCCGACTGGTGAGCAAGAAAGGCCAGGGACTATGCCATGGAAAACAGTCCGACTGGGGGTGAGCTGCTTCTGCTTGATTCCCAACTTCTCCATTGTGTCACGGTACAAGATATTGACGCTGCTGCCGCCATCTATCAGGATTCTGGAGAAACGGGCAGCCCGCCTCTCCATTGCAAGGGTTGCTTCCAAGACCAGGGCATACGAACCAGGGGAAGGCATCACTTCCGGGTGGTCGGCCCTGCTCCAACTGATAGGATTCTCGGAACAATGCATGAACTCTGGAGTATTGGAGGCCACTGCTTGCACTTCTTGTTGTTGTTGCCGTCTGCTGTGCCTGTCATCGGCCACGCTGGTAAACATAGTGTAGGCTCCATGCTCCTCCGGGTACTCTTCTTGTATGGCGCCGACTGGCCGGGCCGCCGGCTGCTGGGGCTGAGGAGGCGGTGGGCCGGCAGGCGGAGGAGGCAGGAGTCCATCTCCCTTGGCAATTCTGGTGAGCCAGTGACACTTGCGAGTGGTGTGGTTGGAGGGCTTCGCCACTATGGAACTTGCAGGGTGCATCCAAGGTTTGCTCGTAAGAGAAAGCAGGCAACCAATTGGTCTTGCCGCCCTTCTGCCGCTTGGGGGCTGGCTGCCCTTCTGCCGCTTGGGGGCTGGCTGCCCTTCTGGCTGCTGATCCTCGACCATCGCCACCTGCCGGCTGGTGGAAGCCGGCTGGGTGGCCTTCCGCTTGTGATGTCCTGGTTGCTGTCGCCGACTGGTGTCACCAGCCGGAGTCCGAGGCGCCTGAGGGGCCACCTTGCCGGACGCATCAACCAAGATTTCTGCCTTCATGGAGGAGTCGGCCGTGGCATGCTTGTCGGCAATGACCAGGAGTTCATCGAGGGTCTCGGGCTCGTCGCAGAGGAGTCGGTGCTTGAGGAGGGTGCCCTCTCGGCACCCGGCGGTGAAGTACTCGATCGCCTGCACCTCGTGCATGCCTTCGCAGGAATTGCGCAGCTCGGTCCAGCGCGTGAGGTAGTCGCGAGTTGACTTTGTGGGCCCTTCGACGCACAAGGAGAGCTGTCGGGGCTTGGGAGCCCGCTTGTAGGTGCTGGTGAAGTTGCGGATGAACACCTCGGTGAAATCAACCCAGCTGTTGATGCTACGGGGCTTCAGGCTGTTGAGCCACGTCCGGGCTGTGCCCTGAAGCATGAGCGGGACGTACTTCACGGTAACGCGCTTGTTGCCGTTCGCTATACTGACGACCGTGGAGTAGTCGACCAGCCAGTCCTCCGGCTTCACGGAGCCGGTGTACTTGGGTGTGTCTCGCGGGAGGGTGAACCCTTTAGGGAAGGGCTCATCTCGGATTCGGGGGCCGAAACAGGGCGGGCCCAGCGCATCCTCTTCTTCGAGCACCAGGGATCGGTTGAGACAATCGATCCGATGGCGAGCATCGTTCTCTCCGACTCCCTCCCGACGGCCAAGGCGGTCGCCGAGTGTCGGATGCGTGATAGGAGGCGGGGTGGGGTATCTTGCTCCACGAGGCGGGGGAGGCGGCAGGTCGCCTCGCCGCTCTACTGCGCAAGGGCAGCCGTCTTCGTCCCGCTCGATGGAGAGGCATGTCCGACTGCGGCTGGTAGCCGGCTTGTTGCCCTTTCCTCCGCAGGCGCCACCAGTCGGCGTCCGGGAGGTCGCCCCATGATCTCGGCATGGGGGCGGCTCGTTGTTTCGTCCGGGTGGGACTTCGGCGCGGCAGGCGGCCTCGTGTTGTGCAGCTGCCGCGTCTAGGAGCTGCTAGACTCACTCTGTCATGAGGCGGTGCTCGTCGCCGTCGCATTTGTCCAGCTCATCCGTTACTGCCTGGGCGGCCCGGATGTTTTCCGCAGGCGTGGCGTAGACGGGGCGCTCTGCCCCGAACATGCTGGTGATGGTCGCGCCACGCTGCCGAACTATGCCGAGGCGGCTAGGCCCCTCAGGAGCCGGCGTGTCGCCTACGGCCCGGTCCATCTCGCGCCGATAGGCGTCCGAAAGCCGGCGCATGCTGGCCAGGCGGCCAACATTTTCGAGAAGCTGGAGGCGGCGTGCCTCCAGCGCCTCAGCGTCCACGCCCTCGGGAATGGGCGTCGTGAGGTCGCACAGAGCGGCGTCGAGGGGATCTTGAGTACGCCCGTCCGACCGCCCCTCGCTGTTGATAACGAGCACCTCCATGACGGTTCTCCCGCCGCTGTACTCGCGAGGAGGCAGCTCGTAGTAGACCACCACGTTGGTGGGGAACGCGTCGAGCGATGCCGTGTCGGATTCGATGATCATCGGATCGGTCGAGCCGACGGACTCCAGGTCCGCAGCAGGCTCGCTGGCGACATGGAGCTAGTCGAGGAGGCTGACGAGGCGGCTCTCAGGGCATCTTGTGCCCGCGTCCGAGGCCGGCTCGTCGGAGAGGTCGATCTCGCCGACGAGGCCCTGAGGGCGGAGCTGCTGGCGTTGAGGCCCTGAGGCCCTGATCTCGCCGACGGCAGGAAATATTAATGTGGTGTGATGTAGTTGCAGGCGGAGCTGCTGGCGTTGAGGCCCTGAGGGCGGAGCTTGCTCTAGCCAAGGAACTAGCCCAGATTAGCAATGCGACTGCTCTAAAGGCAGCCGAAGAATTAAGAGTCGAACACGCCGCTTGTCTCCGAAGCGAGGAGAAGATAGCCGAGATGGTTGTGGAGCTGAGGGACGCCACCGGCCGGTGTGAGCTTCTCAAAAAGGAGAATCAAACAAAGGCGGCCGACCTGAAGAAGGCGATGGATTCGGCTAAAGAGATGCCCTCTCAGATTAGAGACGCATGGGAGGAACTTCGACAAGCCAGAGAAATCGTGGCCGGAAGTCCTTATGTGTTGCGGATGAAGTTTTTATATCCAAAGTATGCTCTGTTGGATAGTTATGGAGCGCCGCAGATGAGTATGCGGACTTGGCGAAGAGTGCGGCTAATGCGACCAAGTTATTCAAGGATCATGAGGATAACAAAATGGAGAAGTTGTTCGGGTCGCAATTTAATGCTCCAGCGCGCTCTTGCCCTTGAGTGAGAAGATGGCTGCCATAGCCGAGCTCCATAGGCTATCCGTCCTTGCAATGAGGTCTGTAATAGACCATCTGTGGCCGAAGGAGCCGAAGCCGGATAGTTAGTTTGGTTTGGTGCAACGATTATTTGGCGCCAGAGCGCAGATTGATGCCATGAAGAGATCGGCATGCATAGAGGGTGCACGGATGGCTTTTACCCGCCTGAAGACATACTGGGCGGATATGGAGGCCACCCGCATTGCAACCCGGGGTCCAACCGGAAGCCAAGACCCAGCTGAGCACTAGTTTGAGCAGGTCATAGAAGGTGCCCATAGAATAGAGTCTCAGTGTTCGAAGAATGTCATGTTTGAATGACGAACTTATTAGTTATGAACAATTATGTGTTTAATTATGGAGGCTGTGTTTTATACTTTTGCCTGAAAGTATTATAATATCTCCTGTATGGCTGTTTATGTATTCATATAACGTGAAAGTTAGCAGTCGTTGGCTTTAGCCCCCACGCGTAATGCGGGGGTGTTCGAGAAGATAGGCGGAAACACACTTGATCCAACGTCTTGGTCCATTAAGGAGGTGATCACGCATCAAACCAGGCAACCGGACTATATAGCTGTAACACTTTCGCTTAGCCATAGGAGTTGAAAGGTGGGGCTACTATATAGCCCCTGGTACTTCCGCGTGCATCCGGATACCGTGCGCGTACTTGACCGGTAGACCGGTCCTTCGTTAATGCAGAGGAATCCTATAGATTCTGATGAGTCCTCGAGTGGTTGACCAGTCTCTCGCTATATCATGACAGTTAGTTTTCGGCTTTCTCTACTGAGGTGCACATCCGGAATAACAAGGGCACAATCGCAGTAGTTCTCCTTTGGCCGCCTTAATCGATAGAACGGAACGTAAGGCAGCAAACCCAGGAGTCGGGCTAACCCAACATTTGACCAAAGACATGATTCGGAGCTGATGCATATAAGGCCAAACTCGTGACGCCGAACACTCCCGAAGGTATTCAGACTTTATAAAATATTGGGCTAAATAATGCCCTTGACCCTGTGATTCCAGGTACGGACATTGATCTGTTGTGGCAAAAAAGCCTAAAACGCCAGTGTCCCGTACAGGTGTATGAAATACCCGTGGGACGTTGAGCAACAAGAGACAGTAAAGAAGGTTTACACAGGGGCTTAATCTAAAGAGAAACCTGTGGGCGGGGCCCTACTGCACGTCTGCACCCGTGTCTCTGTTGTGCCGTATCCTAGAAGGGTGTCGCACTGGTAGTGTCTATAAGAACGAATAAGAAAACATGCGAAAAGTTAGTTATGCCCGAGAAATGTTCGAGATCTGGCCTATTAACGAGGCAAGCCGAATTGTGGGCTTGTGTTACATGTTTGCAGCCCCTCGTACTATTTATGGGGACACATGTACAGCCCCTGGCTCAGGTTTATCCGAGCCATTGTGAAAAATGGTGTATTGGACTCGTCTAACCATGTCTGTGGTCTTGACGACCGGTCATGCGTTCCGGTGGGAGAGGCCGCCTAGAGTCTGGCAGCGGGAACTGCCACATACTGTTCTCTATTTTCGCTAACCGTGATGACGCCGCGTGGACCGGGCATCTTGAGTTTAAGGCAGGCGTAGTTCGGTATTGCGTTAAAGCAAGCGAAGGTGGGTCTTCCAAGCAATCCATGATAATCACTGCTGAAGGGAGCGATGTTGAAGAGTAAGTTCTCGCGTATGAAATTGTCAGGAGAACTGAATGTTACTTCTAACACGAGGGATCCCCAACAATGGGCCACGACACCTGGAATTACTCCATTGAAGGTGGCGTTATTTTGATTTATTCTGGATGGGTCTATTCCAATCCTGCGGATGGTGTCTTGATATATCAAATTAAGACTACTGCCGCCGTCCATTAGGACGCGAGTGAGATGGTGTCTATAGATTATTGGGTCGAGCACTAAGGCAGCCGATCCTCCATGCCGGATACTAGCCGGGTAGTCCCTGTGATCAAAACTGATCGGGCAAGTTGCCCTGGGATTAACTTGGGGGGCTACAAACTATGCGTGAGTTGCGTGTACCATGTTTACCGTTTTGACTTCCAGTGGGAATTGTTTCTGGCCCCTGGTGTTCAGCTGGTGAGTCTCATCCTCGTCTTCGCTTGGTGTTTCCCTTCCCTTATGTTCGGCGTTTAACTTGTCGGCCTGCTTGAAGACCCAACATTATCTATGTGTATGATTTGCAGGTTTGTCAGAAGTGCCATGGATTTGGCACAATCTGTCAAGGACTTTGTTCAGGCCAGATGGTTCCTCTTTACTGTCGTTAAATGGCTTTTTTCCTTGACCGGGTCGAGGCCGTGAATCCGGCGTTGACCGCTGTGTTGTTCGGACTATCGTTATTCCGACGTTTGTTCTTAGTGTGTCGTGGCTTCCCATTGCCATCTCGGATTTCGGATGTGCCTAGGTCGCTGGTGCCTTTACGGGCCAACCAGTTGTCCTCGCCCGCACAAAACCGGGTCATGAGGCTTGTTAAGGCTGCCATCATTCTCGGATTTTCTTGGCTGAGGTGGCTGGCAAGCCACTCGTCTCGGATACTGTGTTTGAAGGCCGCTAAGGCTTCGGCGTCCGTACAGCCGACAATTTGATTCTTCTTAGTGAATAATCTGTTCCAAAGTTTGCGGGCTGACTCTCCGGGCTGCTGTATTATGTGACTTAAATCGTCCGCATCTGGAGGCCGGACATAGGTCCCTTGAAAGTTGGCCCTGAAAGCATCCTCAAGTTCCTCCCAACTTCCAATTGAGTTTTTGGGGAGGCTTTTCAGCCAATGACGAGCTGGTCCTTTTAACTTGAGGGGGAGGTATTTGATGGCGTGGAGGTCGTCCCCATGAGCCATGTGTATGTGAAGGATAAAATCTTTAATCCAGACCCCGGGGTCCGTCATTCCGTCGTATGACTCTATATTCACGGGTTTGAATCCCTGCGGAAATTCATGATCCAGCACCTCATCCGTGAAGCACAGGGGGTGTGCAGCCCCTCTGTATCTTGCCGTGTTGCGGCCTGCTACCGGCTGTTATTGCTCCCGGTGTTGATTCTGGACTGGTATTCGATCGGCATGATTGTTGTGGTGACCATAATCCCGCGTCGGAGCCTGTCCTCTGGACCCATAGATGGACCTGGCCGCACTAGCCTTTTTGTCCAGGAGCTCTCCTAAATTGTGTGCGGTATCAGTGGCTGCTCTATCGCGGCCATGAGGTGGTTGGTCCGGCTGAGTAGCCGTATTGTTTTTGGGCCGAACGGGTGCTGCGGCTTCATTGTCGAATTCGGGTAGCAGTTTGCGCTTTGGGTAGCTCTTTGTGTGGCGATTATCGCCATGTTTTCCTTCGGTGTCTAGCACCTTATTCCATCGTCGGTTGAGCGTATCCTGCGCGGCCTTAAGTCTTTGCTTCTGCTTCTTCAGACTCCGCGCTATGGCCAGGAGTTTTCTATGGAGTTTGTCTTGCTTTGAATGTTCTTTCGGGATGATGAACGCATCGTCAACCAGACTATTATCTTCTTTGGAGGTAGCATGATGAGTTCGGCCCTCTAAATTGTGATCGGGCGTCTGCTCCGGGCTGTGTTCGGCATGACCTGGTTTATCCTGCTCCATCGCTGGGTCCCTATGGTCGTTGTTGCCTTCGAAATCAACCGGAGTGTCATCCTATTGGGTTGTTCTCGCTATTTTTACTGTGACTGGACCTAAGGCGGTGCCAACACCGTCGTTTTTGCTTTTGCCCGGGGGGTTTATCCTCTACTGTGTCCTTTTTGTCACTATTGTCCTCTTTGGGGGTGTCCACCATGTAGACGTCGTATGATGAAGTGGCTGTCCAGCGCCCCGTGAGCGGTGGTTCCCGATCTTCCCCTGCATCAACGTCCATACCATCGATGTTATTGGGGTTGATGTCAAGCATGTCTGTTAGGTCATCAACAGTGGCTATAAAGTGGGTGGCAGGTGGGCTACGACTTTCTTCGTCTTCTGTATCCCACACGGGCCGTACATAGCTCGGTCAGCAGTCTTCTGACAGAGAGAGAGACTTTAATGAATTTAGCACGTCTCCAAAGGGTGAGTGCTGAAAGATATCCGCGACGGCGAATTCCATAACCGGAGCCCAATCAGATTCAACGGGCTCGGATGCACGCGGTCTAGAACACATGGCCGGAGATGAGTCCGGGGGTCCGGAGACACAGATCCCTTTAGGAGAGGAGTCTGTGTTCAGCTCCAAAGCCGAGGAGTGTGCGGCCTTCGGGGCGGGGTCCATCCACCTGTCCTCGGAAGGCACGGCCTGCTTTGGAACAAAGTCCGGAGCGGTGGCAGGTGCGATGTTCCGAATACTGTCCGACTGCAGATCTAGGTCATGCTCATCGTGATTGTTCGGCGCTCCTGACACGGGCCCGAATCCGTCGAAGACCAAGTCTCCGCGGATGTCGGCAGTGCAGTTTAGGTTTCCAAACCTGACCTGATGGCCAGGGGCGTAGCTAAAGATCTGCTCCAGATGGCCAAGCGAATTGGCCCGCAGTGTGAAGCCGCCGAACACGAATATCCGTCCGGGGAGAAAAGTCTCGCCCAGGACAGCGTGGTTGAAGGTCGGAGAAGCCATCTAGCTTTACAGCAATGACACAGAGGAACTCTGAATGAGAGCACCAATGTCGGTGTCAAAACCGGCGGATCTTGGGTAGGGGGTCCCAAACTGTGCGTCTAAGGTAATGGTAATAGGAGACTGGGGACACGATGTTTACCCAGGTTCGGGCCCTCTCGATGGAGGTAATACCCTACTTCCTGCTTGATTGATCTTGATGATATGAGTATTACAAGAGTTGATCCACCACGAGATCAGAGAGGCTAAACCCTAGAAGCTAGCCTATGGTATGATTGTTGTTAATGATGATGAGTCCTACGGACTAAACCCTCTGGTTTATATAGACACCGGAGGGGGCTACGGTTACACAGAGTCGGTTTACAAAGGAGGAGATCTACATCCGAATCACCAAGCTTGCCTTGCACGCCAAGGAGAGTCCCATCCGGACACGGTACAAAGTCTTCTGTCTTGTATCTTCATAGTCCAACAGTCCGGCCAAAGTATATAGTCCGGCTGTCCGGATACCCCTTATCCAGGACTCCCTCACTACCTAAACACTCAAGTCTCTAGTCCTGGTTTATCGCCTATCCAAGTTCCATCCGCAGGGAGTCTGGCCGAGGTTTCCACATACGGCCCTAAGTGATGTGTGCAGGGTTCCCGAGATACCAAACGGGCATTTGATACACCGTGCCACGTACCTACTACATCACAGCCCACCTCGAGGGACAGCGCTGCCCACGACCTCCAGTATACTACAAACACCAGAAACTAGTTGCAACTCCTAGAGAGGATAGAGTGGTTAAGAAGCTGAGAGGGACAATTAAGGATCCCAATGCATGGTAGTAGCTGATTCTTAAATCACACATATAGATCTCAGTGTTAAAGGACGGTTCCAATGAAACAACCTACCATGTACTCCTACATGGCCTCTCATCGATACCTTTACCAAATCGTGTTCAACACACCACTCTCATTACCGACATGATCATCTCACTCTAGCCCATCACCCAGATGAACCAGACCTGACACGACTCTAAGCATAGCAGGCATAGCAAGGTAGGAAACACAAACATGGTTCAATCAACTCCTACACATGCTAGTGGGTTTCATCTAGTTACTGTGGCAATGACTGGTCATGCAGAGGAAATGGGTTCAACTACCGTAGCACACAGCAGTTTGAAACGCGTTGTCTTCAATGCAGTAAAAGAGATAGGAGCGAGAACATGGGATTGTATCGATATGATCAAATGTTTGGTTGCTTGCCTTGCGGGTCCGTAGTCTGATACTGGTCTTCGTACGGGTTCTCGTGGTATTCTTCCGGGGTAGAACCTATCGCGGAGAGCACCGATATACAATCAATACCAAACAATGTGCAACAATATGATGCATGCATGAGACATCTCAAAATGAGTGTATTGGGCTAGTGCAACTACGATCAGATGAGTTTGAGCCATTTTGAACCAAAGATTCAAATTCCAAACTCATATGTGATCTTAAATAGTGCTTTATCATGTTTTGCACTAAACGGTAAGTTAACTAGTTCAAACATGCATGAAACCAGTGCAGATGAACAGATTGGATTTTTCTAATCATTTTTCATATATAACACATTGCATTTGGAGTTATAGATTAATTTCTATGATTTTTTTAAGTTAGCACTATTTTCTGAAATTTCCTGAATAAGAATAAATCCAGAAAAGTGAGTTACTGCGTCAGCAAGTCAACAGGGGCGTCCATGTCAAACTTGACTAGTGGGACCCACTGGTTAGCGTCTGTTAATAAACTAGGTTAATTAGAATTAGTTTAAAACTAATCTATGTTTAACCAGATGGCAAGGCCCACATGTCAGTGACCCACGGGAGTCAAACCCTTGGTCAAACCATGCTGAGTCGCTGGCGTTCAGCCACCGACGACGTCCAGGCACGGCGGAGGCTACGGGTTTCGCCCTCCGGCGACCAAATGCACGGCGGAGGCCATCTACGTGAAGCTGGGAGTGAGCCGCGTCGAGTGGTGGTGGTGTTGAGCTCCATGTCGCCGGAAACGACGCCAGCGACGAGCTGTGCGGCTGCCAGAGTTCGGGCGAGGTCAAACTCGTCGCTGGGGAGGTCTTGGAGGCTCGAGGCCTAGGAGGTGATGTGAGGTTAGTGGACATGGGGGTTTGGCCGTTGGGTGGCCGCAGCTGCATCGGCAACAAGCTCAGTGGTGGCGGGTGCGGCGGAGCTTGTTGCAGTCGAAGCAGAGGGCGGCAGCGAGAATGAGAAGGACGGGGAGAGGCAGAAGCTCACAGCGGTCACGATGAGCTAGGTGGCGCGGTCGGGGACGAGCTGAAGCTGCGGTGACGGCGAAGGGGATCTCCGGCGACGGCGAAGTCGGGCGAGGTCGGTGCAGTGGCGTCGGGGCAAGCGAGCGCTCGGGGCTCGGCCTGCTCGATGGAGAGGAGGGTGGCGGAGTGGTTGGACACGGTGAGGCGGCGCAGGGACGACGGTGGCCGCATCTACGATGGCGAGGCGGTTGCGGCGGCATCGGCCATGGCGGAGGGGAGTGAGGGAGAGGCATTGGGGGAGAATGGAGATGTCCAGGCAGTCGAGGGGCGACGTGGAGGTCGACCAGTGCGTCCAGTGGCTGAGAGGCAAGCAGGTGGCGCCGTGGCGAGCTCGCGCTCATCGGCGTCACCTCCCTTCCTGCCTGGCGGGGACGAAGCAGCTGGCTGGCATGGGCCAGCACAGTGCTGGGCCGCCAGGTGGGCCGGGTGGGTGGTTTGCCAGGTAAGTTAGTTTTTCCCTTATTTCCCGTTTCCTTTTATTTCTGTAAGTTTGTGGCATTTCTAAAAATACCTAGGAACTTTCAAAAATCACCAAACTGCACATGCCCACTGCTTAGAATATATCCAACATGGAACATTTTAGTTTGAGATTATTTGGACATTTGATATATTTAATAGTATTTAAATGCCCAAATTCAAATAACTAATGATTTAATCCAGTGACCTTAGGAGGTCCTAGAAATTTGTGCACCATTTTTGTCAGAGGTTTAAGACCAAGGCAAAGATGATGAACATTTTAGGAGGGCATTTCAGGGTCATTGAAAATAATTTTAGTAAACCCTAGTTGGTTTCAAAGGGTGCTAGGGGGTCTGTCATCCCCATTTTCAAGTTTTTGATGAAGATAAACATGATGCAAGCACTCTAATGCATGAACTAGCTAGGGTGTGACACCACCGGCACCGGGTTGCCGACTTCCGCCTAGCC
>NC_057807.1:593111188-593158987 GCF_018294505.1 Triticum aestivum | reverse complement strand
ATCCCGCCGCCGCCGACACCACCCGGGCCAGAGCCAGTGGCGCCCGCCGGCGGCAGCGAGGAGGGACGAGGTGAGGTTGGAGGACGAGGGAGTAGGCGCGCTCCGCCTCCCAGGGAGGTGGCGGGAGGGCGGAAAAGGGGGAGGGATGGGAGGAGCGGGGGAAGGGGCACCCGGATCCGGCCTGCGCGGGCGGGGCTCACCAGATATAGTCAGGATCGGGCAGAGAGGTGGCGGTGGTGACGAGGGTTAGGAGCAGGGGGGACGAGAGCGAGCGGTCTTTCGCTTCTTAAGATTTGATCAATAGAAAGAGAGCTCCACACTATATTCTTGCCTGCTTCCTCATTGGCAATACACAGTGCCCTAGTGATCTCTTAGTAAACATCGTCCATAATATTCACAAATTTTGACAGCTCCTAAGAGCAACTCTAATCAACTCTACTAAAATCGCATCAACGAATCCAACATCACCAACGGTTGGTGGCGTAAGGAAAATTTCATGGTGGTTGTTGGCGGTTTATTTTTAGGGAGTTGAGCATGAGAGGGTTGGACTTATTTTATTTTTACTGAAGATCCCTAAAATACTATGGGAGGACTGGACTTTCTTTTTGCTGAAAATCCTAAAATAGGGAATAGGGTGGAGACTGGGGAGGGTTGGAGTTGTCAATTTTTGTTGAAAATCTTAAAATCAGCCTGTACAACAATATGACAATGTGATTTCAATTTCTGCAAAAGGTGCCACACTGATTTTCTTTTGGCATTGACAGCGAACAAATAAAGATAAAAAAATAATCTATAAGATTATCATAGTTTATTTACATGCATACACTGTAACTATTTCTCTGATATATGTGATGTCAGGGCATTTCTAACCGATCCCCTATAACCGGTTAGTGGAGTATATTTAGCTTTTTACTCCACTAGCTGGCACCCAGGTGATCCCCAATCCAGCCTAATGGAGTATAATTTTACTCATCTTCCTAAAAATTTCCCTATTTATACTCACTTTCTCCTCCGCTGAGTAAAACGGCACGACTCTCCTCTGCTGCCCCCCCTTCCCTTCTGCGCCGTATCTTCGCCACGCCGACCCTCCTACCCCTTCCCCCTCCCCGCCGACACCGGCCCGCCACCGGGGAAGCCTTGTAAGCCTCCGTTGTTGTCCTCCGCCACCTCCTCGTCCCGCCGGTGGCCAAAAATTTAGGGGATCTGCGGCTGTTGTCGCTGCAGCCGGATTTGGCGTTTCCGGCTGCCGGCGGCTACGCCTTGCCATGGGTTGGCCGGGAACGGCCCACATAGCGTCGGCAAAGCCGCTGCGCCACATGCAGGTACCGGATCTTCCTCTAGCCACTCTAATCGCTCCCGTCGTTGTTTCGCCGGCAAATACACGGCCGATTGTCGCCCCGGCTCGGGCTCGCGCAGTGACTCGCCAGCTCGCAGCTATCGGTCATACAGTGTGACGACTGCACACAACAAGTGGTGCGCCAAGTTTCTACCACGCCGCAACATCCCGGATGGGTGTTCTTCAAATGCACAAATGATGGGGTATCTGCTTGTTTTGATTCTGTTTTTCACCAGATTCGGTTCAATTTTGGTAGCTCCTTGATGCTCATCTATGTGTGTAGGATGGTGGTATTGGAAAGAAGAATGCATCGATCTATTGATAGCACGAAAATTAATAGATGTTCGTGCACTTGTTGCTAAAATTGAGGCTAAAGATGAGACTAGATGAGAGATTGGAGAAGAAATTATAGGGGAATCAACATCTACTTCTTTAAAATCAAAGAAGAATAATGAAGTATGGAAGATAGAGAATCCGTGGATCAACAATGAAGATATATTTTTTGTTATATATAAATATTTATATAGTTAAATTTATTGCCAAAGATTGATTAAAACTACGAGGGAACTTATAAACCTAGACGGAGGAAGTACTGGTTCAATAGAATGCCATGTCAAAAGATACAATAAGTTGGTTAATTAGTGAAAAAGAAATCACATTTGACTTACACGGCTATGGATGCAGACAATATCCACACAACCATGACCATTGGCATCCAATTCGTTTCTTCCTCGAAGGACCAATTAATTAATTAATTACTACTCTGTTTTATAATGTAAGATGTTTTTTTGACACTTATATAATGGGACGGAGGGAGTATTTTGGAAGCTTTGGAATCTCTACTGTTTCCGTGGACATACACATCACCGCGCACGCGTCCGCCAGTAACAATACTACTGCACCAACAACAGGGAAGAATACTTCTCCCTCCCATCTGATCTTGCACCTTTCACCTTTCTATTTGCGGAAGAAAGCCACATCTCATCCTTCGGTGACTTCTGAGAGCGAAAAACGGCGCCTTTGAACAAATCTTGTCCTGTCCTCTAGTCAAGAGAAAACGTCGAGAGTCGGGTCGATGATCCACATCTCAACATAGAGAACAGGAACTGACACATGAGGGCACGTACTTGCCAGTGGTGATTTTTTGTTGTCTGCACATTAGTCACACGATTATGTTTTTATACACAGAACTAATCAAAGTCGGAGAGTACGGATTAATTTATGATTAAGGTGTGACAAAGAGGAGGAACAAGCTAGTGTGAATTGCAAGTGGAAGCAGCATATTACTGCTTTGTTTTTCTTAGGATAAGCGACACTAGCTTGTCACCTTTTTTAGGTTAACCAATAAACCATGGGTCGGGACAAGTGACCGATGGGGTTATCGTCTTATCGACATGATCTGTCGGCCGTGACAGTTCAAGAGTCATTCCAATATTGCCAACCTTGTCTGCTAAAAACAGTAGATCAGCTTAATCGGTCCATGCTAATGCTTAGTTTTTTTTTTTTTTGCGGTGGCATGCTAATGCTTAGTTAACGTATTAGAGTTAGATTCCAGTTGGGAAAAAAGGTAAACGGGCGGTTTGATGCATTTTTTATTGTTTCTATATATCCCGTGCTGACTAGAGGCAAGTATCAGCTATTTTCTGGGATGTGATATCGGGGCTCTGACGTTTCATGCTAGATTTCAGACTGAAACCCAAACAAAAATATCTTGTGTGATCATCCATGTAAAAAAGTTTTTCTTGTTCTTTTTGTGCACGTTGGTTATTAGCTTGGCAACAGATGTTTGGTGAGCTTTGAATCTTATATGATCTTTGTTCAGAGACTTAGATTGATGGACGTACAGAAAGCTGAAGAAAATTATATCCCAGCCTATTACTATTCAGACGACCCCCGAGTAGCAAAATCGCAAATGTATTACTACCACCGATCCTAATAATTTTTGCTGATTTAATATAAAGATGTACTATATCAGAGACAATTAATATGGATTGGAGGGAGTAGATATCTTGTTACCATTTCTGATATGGTCTTAGATATTTTTGTAAAATATTCTGATGCTTGTGGAATTATATGTAATGTAACATATCTTCTCAAAAAGATCTTCATATTATCGCCCCTTTGAACAATACATACATTAGTAGAAGTTGAATTGCTCACTTCTTTTAGTCCAGCGGTTCCTGGTATTTCGTCCAGAAGAAGTACAGTGCGTCAACCTTTAGGCACTTCTCTCCAACCAACTTATAGGGACCCTTTTCATCGAATCCGATCTGATCTGACTAAGGTGGGAGAGACAGACACCCGGTAGCCACCTTATGCAACTAGTGCATGTCAGTTGGTGGAACCTGTCTCACGTAAGTGTACGTGTGAGGTGGGTCCGGGCCGCTTCATCCCATGATACCGTCGAAACAAGATAAGACTAGTAGTGGCAAGTAAATTGACAAAATCTACGCCACAACAAAATTGTGTTCTACTCGTGCATAGAAACTACGCATACACCTAGCTCATTATGCCACTATTGGAGATTGTTGCAGAAAATAAAAAATTTCTACGCATCACCAAGATCAATCTATGGAGCAACTAGCAACGAGAGAGAGAGGAGTGCATCTTCATACCCTTGAAGACCGCGAGACGGAAGCGCTACAAGAACGCGGATGAGGGAGTCGTACTCAAAGCGATTCAGATCGCGGTGGATTCTGATCTTAGCGCCGAATAACAGCACCTCCGCGTTCAACACACATGCAGCCCGGTGACGTCTCTCGCGCCTTGATCCAGCAAGGAGAAGGGAGAGGTTGAGGAAGAGAGCTCCAACAGCAGCACGACGGCGTGGTGGTGATGGAGCGGCAGTACTACGGCAGGGCTTCGCCAAGCTCTTACGGAGGAGGAGAGGTGTTGGGGAGGGGAGGGGCTGCGCCTTGGATGTGGTGTTGCAGCCCTCCCCTCGCCCCTCTATTTATAGGAGAAGGGGGAAGGGGGCCGGCCCCCTCTAGATGAGATCTAGAGGGGGGGGCGGCCAAGGGGAGGGGGCTTGCCCCCCAAGCAAGGGGGGCGCCCCCTTTAGGGTCCCCCCCCCAACCCTAGGCGCATGGGCCCAAGGGGGGGATGCGCCCAGCCCTCCAAGGGTTGGCTCCCTTCCCACTACGGCCCATGAGGCCCTCCGAGAGAGGTGGCCCCTCCCGGTGGACCCCAGGAACCCCTCCGGTGGCCCCGGTACAATACCAGTATGCCCCCGAACTTTTCCGGTGACCGTATGACAACTTCCCATATATAAATCTTCACCTTCGGACCATTCCGGAACTCCTCGTGACGTCCGGGATCTCATCTGGGACTCTGAACAACATCTGGTAATCACATGCAAGTCTTCCTAATAACGCTAGCGTCATCGAACCATAAGTGTGTAGACCCTACGGGTTCGGGAATCACGCAGACATGACCGAGACAGATCTCCGGCCAATAAACAACAGCGGGATCTAGATACCCATGTTGGCTCCCACATGTTCCACGATGA
Source organism: Triticum aestivum (assembly GCF_018294505.1). Taxonomy (NCBI): domain Eukaryota; kingdom Viridiplantae; phylum Streptophyta; class Magnoliopsida; order Poales; family Poaceae; genus Triticum; species Triticum aestivum. The sequence continues at coordinate 593,154,143 of NC_057807.1, read as the reverse complement.
TCTTATCGGATGAACCACGATGTCGAGGATTCAAGTAATCCCGTATACAATTCCCTTTGTCAATCGGTACGTTACTTGCCCGAGATCTGATCATCGATATCCCAATACCTCGTTCAATCTCGTTATCGGCAATTCACTTTACTCGTTACATAATGCATGATCCCGTGACTAACCACTTAGTCACATTGATCTCATTATGATGATGCATTACCGAGTGGGCCCAGAGATACCTCTCCGTCATACGGAGTGACAAATTCCAGTCTCGATTCGTGCCAACCCAACAGACACTTTCGGAGATACCTGTAGTGCACCTTTATAGTCACCCAGTTACGTTGTGACGTTTGACACACCCAAAGCACTCCTACGGTATCCGGGAGTTACACAATCTCATGGTCTAAGGAACTGATACTTGACATTAAAAAAGCTTTAGCAAACGAACTACGCGATCTTGTGCTATGCTTAGGATTGGGTCTTGTCCATCACATCATTCTCCTAATGATGTGATCTCGTTATCAATGACATCCAATGCCCATAGTCAGGAAACCATGACCATCTGTTGATCAACGAGCTAGTCAACTAGAGGCTCACTAGGGACATGTTGCGGTCTATGTATTCACACATGTATCACTGTTTCCGGTTAATACAATTATAGCATGAATAATAGACAATTATCATGAACAAGGAAATATAATAATAATAATAATCATTTTATTATTGCCTCTAGGGCATATTTCCAACAGTCTCCCACTTGCACTAGAGTCAATAATCTAGTTAAACTGTGATGAATCGAACACCCATAGAGTTCTGGTGTTGATCATGTTTTGCTCGCGGAAGAGGTTTAGTCAACGGATCTGCGACATTCATATCCGTGTGCACTTTACAAATATCTATGTCTCCATCTTGAACATTTTCATGAATGGAGTTGAAGCGACGCTTGATGTGCCTGGTCTTCTTGTGAAACCTGGGCTCCTTGGCAAGGGCAATAGCTCTAGTGTTGTCACAGAAGAGAGTGATCGGCCCCGACGCATTGGGAATAACTCCTAGGTCAGTGATGAACTCCTTCATCCAGATTGCTTCATGCGCTGCCTCCGAGGCTGCCATGTACTCCGCTTCACATGTAGATCCCGCCACAACGCTTTGCTTGCTGCTGCACCAGCTTACTGCCCCACCATTCAAAATATACACGTATCCGGTTTGTGACTTGGAGTCATCCAGATCTTTGTCGAAGCTAGCATCAACGTAACCCTTTACGACGAGCTTTTCGTCACCTCCATAAACGAGAAACATATCCTTAGTCCTTTTCAGGTACTTCAGGATATTCTTGACCGATGTCCAGTGTTCCATGTCGGGATTACTTTGGTGTCTTGCAACCAACCTTACGGCAAGGTTTACATCAGGTCTGGTACACAACATGGCATCCATAATAGACCCTATGGCCGAGGCATAGGGGATGACACTCATCTTTTCTTTATCTTCTGCCGTGGTTGGGGATTGAGCCGAGCTCAATTTCACACCTTGCAACACAGGCAAGAACCCCTTCTTGGACTGATCCATATTGAACTTCTTCAATATCTTGTCAAGGTATGTGCTTTGTGAAAGACCTATGAGGCGTCTCGATCTATCTCTATAGATCTTGATGCCAAATATATAAGCAGCTTCTCCAAGGTCCTTCATTGAAAAACACTTGTTCAAGTAGGCCTTTATGCTGTCCAAAAGTTCTATATCATTTCCCATCAAAAGTATGTCATGCACATATAATATGAGAAATGCTACAGAGCTCGCACTCACTTTCTTGTAAACGCAGGCTTCTCCATAAGTCTGCATAAACCCAAACGCTTTGATCATTTCATCAAAGCGAATGTTCCAACTCCGAGATGCTTGCACCAGCCCATAAATGGATCGCTGGAGCTTGCATACCTTGTTAGCATTCTTAGGATCGACAAAACCTTCCGGATGCATCATATACAACTCTTCCTTAAGATAGCCGTTAAGGAATGCCGTTTTGACGTCCATTTGCCATATGTCATAATCATATTATGCGGCAATTGCTAACATGATTCGGACGGACTTCAGCTTCTCTACGGGAGAGAAAGTCTCATCGTAGTCAACCCCTTGAACTTGCCGATAACCCTTAGCGACAAGTCGAGCTTTATAGATGGTAACATTACCATCCGCGTCCGTCTTCTTCTTAAAGATCCATTTATTTTCTATCACTCGCCGATCATCGGGCAAGTCTATCAAAGTCCATACTTTGTTTTCATACATGGATCCTATCTCGGATGGCATGGCTTCAGGCCATTTATTGGAATCCGGGCCCGCCATCGCTTCTTCATAGTTCGAAGGTTCACCGTTGTCTAACAACATGATTTCTAGGACGGGGTTGCCATACCATTCTCGTGTGGAACGTGTCCTTGTGGACCTACGAAGTTTAGTAGTAACTTGATCCGAAGTACCTTGATCATCATCATTAACTTCCTCTCTAGTCGGTGCAGGCACCACAGGAACATCTTCCTGAGCTACGCTACTTACTGGTTCAAGAGGTAGCACTTCATCAAGTTCCAATTTCCTCCCACTTACTTCTTTCGAGAGAAACTCTTTCTCCAAAAAGGACCTATTCTTGGCAACAAAGATCTTGCCTTCGGATCTGAGGTAGAAGGTATACCCAATTGTTTCCTTAGGGTATACTATGAAGACGCATTTTTCCGACTTGGGTTCGAGCTTTTCAGGTTGAAGTTTCTTGACATAAGCATCGCATCCCCAAACTTTTAGAAACGACAGCTTAGCTTTCTTTCCAAACAATAATTCATACGGTGTCATCTCAACGGATTTAGACGGTGCCCTATTTAAAGTGAATGTAGCTGTCTCTAAAGCGTATCCCAAAAATGATAGCGGTAAATCGGTAAGAGACATCATAGACTGCACCATATCCAATAGAGTGCGATTACGACGTTCGGACACACCGTTACGCTGAGGTGTTCCAGGCGGCGTGAGTTGTGAAATGATTCCACATTTCCTTAAGTGCGTACCAAACTCGTGACTTAAATATTCTCCCCCACGATCTGATCATAAGAACTTTATTTTTCTGTCACGTTGATTCTCTACCTCATTATGAAATTTCTTAAACTTTTCAAAGGTCTCAGACTTGTGTTTCATCAAGTAGACATACCCATATCTACTTAAGTCATCAGTGAGAGTGAGAACATAACGATAGCCACCGCGAGCCTCAACGCTCATTGGACCGCACACATCAGTATGTATAATTTCCAATAAGTTGGTTCCTCACTCCACTGTTCCGAAGAACGGAGTCTTGGTCATTTTGCCCATGAGGCATGGTTCGCACATGTCAAATGATTCGAAATCAAGGGACTCCAAAAGTCCATCTGTATGGAGCTTCTTCATGCATTTGACACCAATGTGACCAAGGCGGCGGTGCCACAGATATGTGGGACTATCATTATCAATCTTACAACTTTTGGTATTCACACTATGAATAAACCATTAACCAGCGGGGCATGACCATAAAACATATCTCTCATATAAATAGAACAACCATTATTTTCGGATCTAAATGAGTAGCCATCTCGTATTAAAGGAGATCCAGATACAATGTTCATGCTCAAAGCTGGCACTAAATAACAATTATTGAGGTTTAAAACTAATCCCATAGGTAAATGTAGAGGTAGCGTGCCGACGACGATCACATCGACCTTGAAACCATTCCCGACGCGCATCGTCACCTCGTCCTTCGCTAGTCTCCGCTTATTCCGCAGCTCCTGTTTTGAGTTACAAATATGACCAACCGCACCGGTATCAAATACCCAGGAGCTACTACGAGTACTGGTAAGGTACACATAAATAACATGTATATCACATATACCTCTAGTGTTGCCGGCCTTCTTATCCGCTAAGTACTTGGGGCAGTTCGGCTTCCAGTGACCGTTCCCCTTGCAATAAAAGCACTTAGTCCCAGGTTTGGGTCCGTGCTTTGTCTTCTTCCCGGCAACTGGCTTACCGGGCGCGGCAACTCCCTTGCCGTCCTTCTTGAAGTTCTTCTTACCCTTGCCTTTCTTGAAACTAGTGGTTTTATTGACCATCAACACTTGATGTTCCTTTTTGATTTCTACCTCCGCTGATTTCAGCATTGAAAATTCCTCAGGAATAGTTTTCACCATCCCCTACATATTGTAGTTCGTCACAAAGCTCTTGTAGCTAGGTGGGAGCGACTGAAGGATTATGTCAATGACCGCCTCATCCGGGAGGTTAATGTCCAGCTCGGACAAGTGGTTGTGCAACCCAGACATTTTGAGTATGTGCTCGCTGACAGAACTATTTTCCTCCATCTTACAAATGTAGAACTTGTTGGAGACTTCATATCTCTCGACCCGGGCATGAGCTTGGAAAACCATTTTCAGCTCTTGGAACATCTTATGTGCTCTGTGCTGCTCAAAACGCTTTTGGAGCCCCGGTTCTAAGCTGTAAAGCATGCCGCACTGAATGAGGGAGTAATCATCAACACGCGACTGCCAAGTGTTCATAACGTCTTGGTTCGCTTGGACGGGTGCTTCAGCTAGCGGTGCTTCTAGGACATATGCTTTCTTGGCAGCTATGAGGATGATCCTCAAGTTCCGGACCCAGTTTGTATAGTTTCTACCATCATCTTTCAGCTTGGTTTTCTCTAGGAACGCATTGAAGTTGAGGTTGACATGAGCGTGGGCCATTTGATCTACAAGAAATTTTGCAAAAGTTTTTAGACTAAGTTCATGATAATTAAGTTCATCTAATTAAATTATTTAATGAACTCCCACTCAAATAGACATCCCTCTAGTCATCTAAGTGATACATGATCCGAGTCAACTAGGCCGTGTCCGATCATCACATGAGACGGACTAGTCATCATTGGTGAACACCTTCATGTTGATCGTATCTTCTATACGACTCATGTTCGACCTTTCGGTCTCTTGTGTTCCGAGTCCATGTCTGTACATGCTAGGCTCGACAAGTCAACCTAAGTGTTTTTGCATGTGTAAATCTGTCTTACACCCGTTGTATGTGAATGTTAGAATCTATCACACCCGATCATCACGTGGTGCTTCGAAACAACGAACTTTCGCAACGGCGCACAGTTAGGGGGAACACTTTCTTGAAATTATTATGAGGGATCATCTTATTTACTACCGTCGTTCTAAGCAAATAAGATGAAAAAACATGATAAACATCACATGCAATCAAATAGTGACATGATATGGCCAATATTATTTTGCTCCTTTGATCTCCATCTTCGGGGCGCCATAATCATCATCGGCACCGGCATGACACCATGATCCCCATCATCATGATCTCCATCATCATGATCTCCATCATCGTGTCTCCATGTAGTTGTCTCGCCAACTATTACTTCTACTACTATGGCTAACGGTTTAGCAAAGAAGTAAAGTAATTACATGGCGTTATTCAGTGACACGCATGTCATACAATAAATAAAGACAACTCCTATGGCTCCTGCCGGTTGTCATACTCATCGACATGCAAGTCGTGATTCCTATTACAAGAACATGATCAATCTCTTACATCACATATATTTCATTCATCACATCCTTTTTGGCCATATCACATCACAAGGCATATGCTGCAAAACCAAGTTAGACGTCCTCTAATTGTTGTTGCATGTTTTTACGTGGCTGCTATAGGGTTCTAGCAAGAACCTTTCTTACCAACGCCTAAACCACAACGTGATATGCCAATTTCTATTTACCCTTCATAAGGATCCTTTTCATCGAATCCGATCTGACTAAGGTGGGAGAGACAGACACCCGCTAGCCACCTTATGCAACTAGTGCATGTCAGTTGGTGGAACCTGTCTCACGTAAGTGTACGTGTGAGGTCGGTCCGGGCCGCTTCATCCCATGATACCGTCGAAACAAGATAAGACTAGTAGTGGCAAGTAAATTGACAAAATCTACACCACAACAAAATTGTGTTCTACTCATGCATAGAAACTACACATACACCTAGCTCATGATGCCACTGTTGGAGATTGTTGCAGAAAATAAAAAAATTCTACGCATCACCAAGATCAATCTATGGAGCAACTAGTAATGAGAGAGAGGAGTGCATCTTCATACCCTTCAAGACCGCGAGACGGAAGCGTTACAAGAACGTGGATGAGGGAGTCGTACTCAAAGCGCTTCAGATCGCGGTGGATTCCGATCTTAGCACCGAACAACGGCACCTCCACGTTCAACACACGTGCAACCCGGTGACGTCTCTCGCGCCTTGATCCAGCAAGGAGGAGGGAGAGGTTGAGGAAGAGAGCTCCAACAGCAGCACGACGGCATGGTGGTGATGGAGCGGCAGTACTCCGGTAGGGCTTTGCCAAGCTCTTACGGAGGAGGAGAGGTGCTGGGGAGGGGAGGGGTTGCGCCTTGGATGTGGTGCTGCAGCCCTCCCCTCGCCCCTCTATTTATAGGAGAAGGGGGAAGGGGCCGGCCCCCTCTAGATGAGATCTAGAGGGGGCGGCCAAGGGGAGGGGGCTTGCCCCCCAAGCAAGGGGGGCGCCCCCTTTAGGGTTTCCCCCCAACCCTAGGCGCATGGGCCCAAGGGGGGATGCGCCCAACCCTCCAAGGGCTGGTTCCCTTCCCACTATGACCCATGAGGCCCTCTGAGAGAGGTGGCCTGTCGGGGGGATGAACCCCGGGCAGGCAACGGAACCCGGATCTATTTCAAAAACAGCGGGGCCCGCATCGCCCCGCAAATCGGCACGTGCTTGGCCAGGTCTCTCAACCCGGCAAGGCTCGCAACCCGGCCAAGACCCTCGACTTGGCAAGGTATGTCGACCCGGCTGCAGGAGCTGGCACAAGACAACTCAACCCGGCGCAGCATGGCTTCCCCAGCAAGCCAACCCACCCGTGGCGTCCACGGCAACCCAGCCACGGGTCAGCTCCCGTCCCATCCAGGGCGTACGATGGGACAAGACCTCAATCACCGATCACCAAGACAACAGTGTTCACGCCCATGCATGTGGTCAGCCAAAGCGTGGCAACAGTGCCCCTTACCTACCCGCTGACCAGGGTTGGCGTGGCAACAGTGTTCCCGCCCTCACCGCTGACGACAGCAAGTGGCGGCCTGACGGAGAACACTGTACGCGGCTCAACTCGGCCAAGCCATGACGATCGACAAGACGGCGCACAGTCCCCCTAGGTACGTGGGGCCCGCACCTAGGGGAACTCGGCGAACCACAAGCTCACAAGCGGGGCCCAGCCCGGTACTCCGGACACCGACAATACGGACCCACCGACCCGGCATATTACCAATGTAACCCTGGGTGGGTTGATATATAAAACCCCCCAGGAGCCCACGCCTACAGAAGGCATGCAACACCCGAGGGCAGCAAGCATAGAAGCAACAGAATAGGCAACACAATACGATGCTGGACACGAAACGCATGTAAGAGAGACCCAGGCAAGCATAGGACTAGCCACCACACAGCAACGCCGGGGAGAAGGAGCAGCCCAAGCCTTGGCCAGTCTCCTTCCTCCTCCATACAGCTCCAGGAGCGACATTGTACTATCGACCATCCAACTAAACTCGGCAGGACTAGGGGTGTTATCTCTCCGAAGGGCCCTGAACCTGGGTATGTCCGGCGTCCCGCGCCCATGCATATCAACCTCGCCTATGGAGCCCACCAGTGCCCTCGAGCCTCCTCCTCTCTTTAGCCATCCCTTGGCAACTGTCGTGCACCCACCACGACAGTTGCGCCCACCGTGGGGCAGGTCGAGGAGCTGGTCGGGAGCATGCTTCAGACGGGGCCCTTCTCCTACTCCGACGAGTCCGTCCTCTGGCGGACGACGTTATCGGCGCCCTCGCCGCCTCCTTCACCGTGCTGCGCATCTCCGACGCATTCGCGGTCAACGAGTACCCCAACTAGGTGCTCAGCTACTCCGACTCACCGCTCTCCCTTAGCGGCGGATTCACTGCCGGGGCGATGGACGCCCATGGGGAGGTCTTCGTCACCGGCGATGGCGCCTCTTCATCATCGAGCAAGGCGAGGAGGGTCGCCGAAGCCGCGGCCGCCACGGCACGGACCGAGCCGTCTGACCAGCTGCGTGCCGTGATGCATTGCCTCCACATCCCCATCAGCACCAATGTCGATGCCACCAACGTCGCTGAAGCCCGAACCCAGCTCGAGGACAGGCGCCAGCAGATGTTGGACCTGTCCGAGTCGCTCGCCGCCACCAGGCGTCGCCTGGAAGCTGCTCAGATGGCGCACGATGCCGCCCACGGATTCACGCCCGCCGATACTCGCGCCCGGGGAGGAACGTCCGGCCGGGCTTCGGTGTCGTCCGGACCGTCTACGAGACCCCAGTCAAGAACATGCACGCTGCGTAGGCAGCCGCGGTCGGCCTCGACCAACTCGCGGGCGAGGAGCTCAAGGAGCGCATCGGGCGGATGCGCGAGCTCCTCCACGCCGCCAACACCCAGCAGGATCGCCTCAACCAGCTCGCCAAGCCGGCTGGGTCCAGCTCCGCCCGCCTCGGCGGACCCGGCAAACTCCTGCACACGGCTTCCTCGCTGCCCGGCGAGGCATACTCCGGCCAAGCCCGGACCTGACGCAACCCGGCCGCCACCGCCGCAGACGCTCCGGGCAACGAGCCTGCCCCGGAGACCCAGCGCGGACCTGGCCAGCATGGCCGGTATCCGGCTCCAACCGACCCGGCCCATCGGGGCCTGGCCGCCAGTCGACTCGGCCCGCGTGCCACCGACGATGCCGACGCGCGCCATCGACGACGCTGATGCGCGCCATCGACGATGCCGAAGCGCGCCACCGCCTCGATCAGCTCGCTCGCTCCCTGGAGGTGGAGGAGAGCGGCGCTGTCGGGCCGGCGTGCTTCGGCCCACGCATCCGGGAGGAGCCCTTCCCCAAGGGGTTCATGCTCCCCCACGACACCCCCAAGTACAATGGGACCGTGAAGCCAGAAGACTGGCTCACCGACTACACCATAGCCATTGGCATCATCGGTGCCAATCGTCGTCTCGCAGTGCGCTACTCACCGCTCATGCTCCAGGGGTCGGCCCGCACATGGTTGAACAGCTTGTCAATGGGCAGCATCAATGCATGGGTCGATTTCAAGGAAGCCTTTGTCCGCAACTTCACGGGGACGTACAAGCGGCCCGGTCGCCCCAGCCAGCTCATCATGTGTGTGCAGGGGCCGACGGAGACCAGACACGAGTACCTCGCACGCTGGACCTAGCTCCGGAACAGCTGTGAGGGTGTCCATGAAGTCCAGGTGATCCAATACTTCGTCAGCGGGTGCCGAGACAGCACCCTCCTCAATCACAAGCTCCTACGCCCCGAGTCGGCCACTACAGCCACACTCATGGTGACGGTGGACAAGTACACCAACGCTGACTCCTCCATGAAGATCCAGGTAGCGCTGGATGAGGCCGGCAAGGCGAAGCCAGTTCCTCCCCCAAAGCCGGCCGACGAAAGCAGCCGGCAGCAGCATCACCAGAACAACAAGCGCAAGGCCGACCAACCGGCACAACATCACGACAACCGGCTCATCGCGGCCACCGAGCCCGCGGTAGACCCGGCAGCGAAGCGCCGGTGGACTTGCAAGATGGCATGGCAACCCACCATGAGCTTTGAAGAGATGCTCGACGCCCCATGCAAGCACCACAACAGCGCAAGACCCACCACGCACACGCTTTGGCAGTGCGGAATCACCAAGAGCATCATGAGGGGTGACGTTCCGCCTCCTCCGACTCTGGCTGGCGGCGCGATGCGGAACGATGCCTACCCGGACCAGAACGCGGCCTACGTCATGTTCACCAGCCTCGGCGACGACAAGCGCATCAAGCACCTCCTTCGACAGGAGGTGAACACCATCGTCCCGGTCAAGACGGATTTCATGCACTGGTCGGATCGTCCGATCACCTGGACCCAGGAGGATCACCCGGCAGTCATGCCATGTCCGGGTGGATACGCCCTCGTCCTCAACCCTACGATCATCGCACGGTGTACATGCAAGTTCTCCCGAGTCCTCATCGACGGCGGCAGCAGCATCAACATCCTCTACCGTGACACGACGACCAAGCTCGGCCTCAAGGCCGAGGACCTGGAGCCAACCCGGACAGTCTTCCACGGCATCGTACCCGGCCTCTCCTGCTCACCCATTGGTTGGGTCCGGCTCGATGTCATGTTCGGTGACAGCAGCCACTTCTGACGTGAACCAGTCTGGTTCGAGGTGGTGGACCTGTCCAGCGCGTATCATGCGCTCGCCAAGTTCATGGCGGTTCCCCACTACGCGTACCTGAAGATGAAGATGCCGGGTCCCAAGGGCCTCATTACCGTCACCGGCGACTACCGCAAGTCTCTGGAGTGCGCCCGAGACGACGCCAAGTTGGCCGAGTCGCTGGTCATTGCCGAGGAGCGGCGCCAGCTCGACCGGATTGTCGCCTTGGCCGGCGAGGCCTCCGCTGCGTCGATCCCGACCCGGCCGACGAGGCCGCCTTCAAGCCTTCCAAGGAGACCAAGAAAGTGAAGCTGAACCCGGAAGACCCCACCTGCAGTAAGTATGTTGTCGTAGGCGCCCGCCTCGACAACAAATAGGAAGGCGAGCTCGTCGACTTCCTCCGTGAGAATCGGGATATCTTTGCATGGACCCCCAAAGACATGTCGAGTATCCCGAGTAAGTACGCCGAGCACAAACTCCACGTCCGCAAGGACGCCAAGCCTGTCCGTCAACCCCTCTGTCGATTTTCCGAAGAGAAGAGAAGAACCATTGGTGAAGAGGTCGCCAAGATCTTGGCGGCCGGCTTCATAATGGAATTATTTCACCCAGAGTGGCTAGCCAATCCAGTCCTCATCTAGAAGAAGAACAAGAACTGGTGCATGTGTATCGACTACACCAGCCTCACAAGGCTTGTCCCAAGGATCCGTTCGCTCTCCCGTGGATCGACCAAGTCATCGACTCGACCGCCGGGTGCGAGCTCTTGTCCTTCATGGACGCTTACTCCGGCTACCACCAGATCAAGCTAGACCCGGCCGATGCCGTGAAGATGTCCTTCATCACGCCCTTTGGGGCGTACTGCTACATCACCATGTCGTTCGGCTTGAAGAACGCCGGCGCCACCTTCCAACGCTGCATGCAGAAATGCCTGCTACCGCAACTCGGCCGCAACATCCACGTGTATGTGGACGATATCGTGGTGAAGACCAAGCAGCACCTCACGCTCCTCGATGATTTAAAGGAAACATTCGCCAACCTCCACGATTACAAAGTCAAGCTCAACCCAGAAAAATGCGTCTTCGGTGTCCCAGCCAGAAAGCTGCTCGGCTTCCTAGTCTCGGAACGCGGCATCGAGGCGAACCCGGAGAAGATCAAGGCCATCGAGTGCATGCACAAGCCATCTCGGCTGCGCGATGTCTAGAAGTTCACAGGTTGCCTGGCCTCTGTCAGCAGGTTTCTAAGCCGGCTGGGCGAGAAGGCACTACCCCTGTACTAGCTGATGAAGAAAACAAGCCCGATCGAGTGGAACGGCAAGGCAGACGAAGCTTTCCAAGACCTCAAGCGCATGCTCTCCACTGCACTAGTCCTGGCCGCGCTGACCGACAAGGAGCCATTGTTGCTCTACATAGCCGCGACCTCGCGGGCGGTCAGCACGGTGCTGGTGGCCGAGCGACCGGAGAAGGGTAAGATCCAGGTCATCCAGCGCCCGATCTACTACCTGAGCGAGGTGCTCTCCAACTCCAAGCAGAACTACCCACACTACCAGAAGATGTGTTACGGCGTGTACCTCACCGCCAAGAAGCTGAAGCAGTACTTTCAAGAGCACGTCGTCACCGTTGTCAGCACGGCGCCTATCAGAGAAATCATCGGGTGCCGGGACGCCTCTGGCCGGGTCGCCAAATGGGGGATCCAGCTAGCCGGCCACACAATCCTCTACGAGCCCCGCACCACAATCAAGTCTCGGGCCCTGGCCGATTTCCTCATCGACTGGACCGAGACCCAGTACTTGCCGCCACCTCCCGACTCGATGCATTGGCGCATGCACTTTGACGGGTCCAAGATGCGACTCGGCTTAGGGGTCGGCATCGTACTGTCATCTTCAAAGGGCGACCGACTCCGCTACATGCTCTAGATCCACTTCGCCGCCTCCAACAATGTCGCCGAATACGAAGCCCTTGTGCACGGCCTCCGGTTTGCCAAGGAACTCGGCATCCGGCGCATCCTGTGCTACGGCGACTCGGACTTAGTGGTGCAGCGGTGCTCCAGCGAGTGGGACGCCCGCGACTCCAACATGGGAACCTACCGCTTCCTCATCCAGAAGCTATCTGGATCCTTCGATGGCTGCGAGTTCCTCCACGTCCCGCATGCGGAGAACGAGGCAGCCAACATGCTCGCCAAGATCGCCTCGCACGTCAAGCCATCACATCCGGCGTCTCCCTCGAGCACCTGCGCAAGCCGTCCGTCAAGCCATCGCCGGACTCCGAGTCCATCCACGTTCCAGAGGATCCGGCCGCACCGCAACCCAGCTCGGGGGCTGCTGAACCCGGCCCGAGGGCTGCTCAGCTCAACCCAGCCACCATCACCCCGAACTCGGCCGTCGCTGTCCCCAACTCGGGGGCTGCTCAACCCAGCTCAGGGGCCGCCGACTCGGAACCCACCCAAGTGGTCGTCTTCACCGTGGTCGTGGCCCCATCTTGGGCCTTGCCGATATCCAAATTTCTGGAGAATGGGGATCTCCCCATGGACGAAATCGAGGCTCGGCAAATTCAGTGCCGGGCGTCCGCCTACAGCATCATCAACAACGAGCTCGTCAAGCGCAGCTCTACCGGTGTGTTCCAGCGCTGCGTCGAGCAAAATCGCGGCATCGACATCCTCCTCGACATTCACCAAGGCGAGTGTGGGCACCACACCGCATCACGATGCCTGGTGGCCAAGGCGTTCCGCCACGGCTTCTACTGGCCGACGGCCCTCGAAGACGCCGACTCGCTCGTCCTCAAGTGTGGAGGATGCCAACGTTTCGGCAAATGCAGCCACCAGCCAGCGTCAGCACTCCGCACCATACCGATCGCCTGGCCCTTTGCGGTCTGGGGACTCGACATGGTGGGCCCCTTCAAAACCGCTCGAGGTGGCATGACGCACTTGCTGGTGGCAGTGGACAAATTCACCAAGTGGATCGAGGCAAGACCGATCAAGAAACTGGACGGGCCAACAGCCGTCCGGTTCATCAAGGATATAGCGGTGCGCTATGGCATGCCGAACAACATCATCACTGACAACGGCACCAACTTCGCCAAGGGCGCGCTCGAACAATACTGCTCCATCTCTGGCATCCGCCTCGACCTGGCCTCCGTGGCACATCCGCAGTCCAATGGGCAGGTCGAGCGGGCCAACGGACTCATCCTGTCCGGCATCAAGCCGCAACTCATTGAGCCAATCATCCGCTCACCCGGCAGTTGGCTTGACGAGTTGCCTGCAGTCCTATGGAGTCCGCGCACAACACCAAACCGGTCGACGGGGTACACCCTGTTCTTCCTCGTCTATGGATCCGAAGACGTCATCTCGGCTGACGTCGAGTTCGACTCGCCGCGTGTCGTGATGTACACCGAAGCCGAAGCAAGAGAGGCACGCGAAGACGGCGTCGACCTGCTCGAAGAAGCACGCCTTCTGGAACTTAGCCGTTCGGCTATCTACCCGCAAGGCCTGAGGCACTACCACAGCAAGAAGATCAAGCCTCTCGCATTCCGCAAAGGCGACCTCGTCCTCCGACTCGTCCAAGAGCAGGCAGCCCAGCACAAGCTGTCCTCTCCATTTGAGCGCCATTCATCATGAGCAGGGCCTTGCGCGACCGCAATGCCTACCACCTCATCGACGCACGCAAGTCGAAGAAGCGCAAGGGGGACACCGCCGGCGAAGAAACGACCCGGCCGTGGAACACGGAACTCCTCCGCCCGTTTTACAGTTAGTCGCACGAATGTATGTATCGTCACCTTTTGTACGCGTATGAAACTATGGGGTCTCCGAACGAGACTCAAGGGCTGCCTTTGACCGACTAATTTATTGCGTCCATATTTTGCATCACTTTACTACTGAACCCGGCCGCCGGCTCGACTAGCTCGACCCGGGGGCTCGGGGGCAGGCCAGCTTGGTCGCCACCCCGCCGCTTTACTTGGTGATTCCTGATAAAGTTAGGATTCCACGGTCCCCCACTTCGCCCTAAAACCGCAGATCCAGCTCTGGCTGACGGCGGGCAAGCACAACGGGCCGCGATTCATACACTAAGTCAAAGGCCGCCGGGTCGAGCAACCCGTCCCATCACTCATCAACTAAAGTTACCCGCACGACCGGCTGCTCACCAACCCTCCAAGCCGGATTGCCGCCAGCCGACCTAGTGGGTGTTTCGCTCGCGCTCAACACTTCCAAGGAACCAACTCCTGCGTGCCCGTCTTGAAGAATCGAACTCCTTGTCATGGATCGGAGCCTCGGCCGGCTGACACACGGGGGGGGGGGGAGGTTTCAGAGAGGAAAAGCGCACGAAATAAGTTTGAAAAAAGCGGAAGGCAAAAGGCAAACAAACACTCACAACATTTACACACACATGATTAAAGCAAAGGCCCACGACCCGAGTTCATTACACCCTAAAAAATCCCAGTGGATGGGTGGACCTGCTACTTAACAAAGTTTTCTACAAAGATTCTCAGGCATCCCGAGCGTCGCGTCGCGACATCGACGGCTCTCCCCTGCCGGCCTCTGGGTCAAGCGAGGCACCAGTGTCCTCTTCGGCCTCCGCATCGCAGTAGACACCCGTCTCCTCCGAGCTGCCCTCCGGGTCGCGAAGAAGCAAGCCGTAGTCGTCGCCATCCACGACCCCGCCGTCTTCCGTCCACTCCGGATGGAACTCATCGTGGAAGGCGAACTCGGTGATGTAGCTGGCCCGGGAGGCGATCTGGCCGGCTTGCTCCTGCAGCAACTGCTCCGAACCAGCGCGCTGGCCCATCGGCGCGTCCAGCTGAAGATCCGAATGCCAAGACAGCGCGATCCGGAGCGCCATCTGAGCACCAGCCCGGGCGGCAGAAACGCGCCAGTCACTAAGGCGATCCGGGCCCATCTCCAAACAATGCGCCAGGCGCGAGAAGCTGCATGGATGGACGAAGTCCGGCCACAGGGCCGTCGTCATCGCGGTGCCGGCACGGGACAGCCGCTCCATCTGCGTCCCCAAGACCCACAGGCGAGCCTCAGCAGCGGCAATGATCTCCGAAAGGTCCAGGTCGTCAGCGGATCCATCCCGGACCCAGCAACGCTAGTCGGGTCGCGCTGATAGCGGACGGCTTCCTCCGCCAGCCGCTGCGTATCCGGGAATGCCCCTGTCGCAAAAGAAGAAGCAAGTTAGAAGAACAACAAGGAAGGAAGGGCCGGGTCCTGACCCGGCAAACTACGAGAAGCAGCACTTACTGGAGAAGGACTCTTCCAGGTGTTGCGTCTCAAGCAACGTACCACGTCGCTCCTGCTCCAAGATGCGGTCGCGCTCCCCGAGTGCCTTCTCCAGGCCGGCCGCCTGAGCAAGGGCCGCCTTCAGCTCGGCGTCCTTGTCTTCGGCCTCCTTCTCGGCCGCCTCGCGGCAGCGAGCCTCGTCCTGGCGAGCCCCCTCAGCCGCGGTGGTCTCCTCCCGCAGATGATCCACCTCGTCCTAGAGCCGGCCCTTGTCGTCGGCCAGCTGTCCGCGCTGCTGGTCCGCCTCGACCAGGGCCTGTCGCGTCTCCACCACCTTGGCGGCCTCCGCCTTAAGAAGCTCCACCTCGGCCTCGAGGCGGCTCTTGTGACCCGCCAGCTGCTCGTGCAGCCGGTTGGCCTCGTCAACAGACCGTCGGGCCGCGGCCGCCTCCGCCCTCGCCTGCGCCGCCTCGAAGCCAAGACGGACGGTATCGGCAACAAGTCGATCATAATGATGACCGGCCCGGAGCAGCCAGGTCCGCCAAGACTGCACCTCGGCTGCAGGATAGAAGAATTCAGCAGAAGAAAAAAAAGACAAGACATAAGATTTGGCCCAACTACTACAGAGTTGTCCCGAATCTCGGGGGCTACACCCAGTGGGTGCGCTAGCGCGCTCCCACTAGAAAAGAGCACAAAAGTACCTGCGGCGATGCAAAGCTCCTCTTCCTTGGCAGCGAGTTGCTCCTTGAGCTCCCGATGCTTGCCCAGGAGCCGGTTAAAGGCGTCAACCCGGAAGGCGTCAAGATGCTGAAAGCAGACCAAAGTTAGAACAAGGCCGACACTCCTAAGATTCGACCCAACTACTACATAGATGGCCCGAACCTCGGGGGCTACACCCAGTGGGTGCGCTAGCGCACCCCCACAAAGAAGAAATCGCAAGAAAACAGAAGAAAAAGGAACTTACCAAGACGGCGTGCTCCAGGTCGCGCGTTCGCTCCACCTCGCCTGGGTGAAGGCCTCGAGCCGCTCCGTCCGGCCTCGCAGACGGTGGCTGACGGCGTCCAGCACCGCCTCCTCCTGGGTTTGAGGCCCGAAGACGGCCGCACCCCCAGTTCGCGCAGGCTGCGGCACGGCAGCTCGGTGCCCTCCCGGATGGATCACTAAGGCACGCCCCCCGCTGGCCGCTTGCGACACGGCCAGCACCTCCTCCGACGCTCCTCCTGGCGTTGTCAGCACCTCCTCGGACGCCGGGGCGCCCTGCGTCACCACCTCAGGCACAGCCTCCTGCAGTGCCTCCTCCATAGCCGGCGGCGCTTCCGTCGCCGTCGCCCGCGGCGCCTCCTCCAAGATGACGCTCCCTCCGCCACCTTCGGCCCCCGCATGCTCGACCATGTCGGCTCACAGCGGGGTATAGCCCCCCACCTCCACGACCTCCCGGTCGAGGACCACCACCTCAGTCTGGCCTCGCGGCCGCGCTCCCTCACCATCGATGACTCAAAAACCGTAGCCTCCACCACCGTGCCCTCCGGCATCTCGCGCCAGGCCGGCTCCACGCCGCCTCGCGCCCATGCCACCGCTGCATCGGTCCAAGCTCGGACCGATGCCGCCTCCAACTCTGCCTCGGCCTGGTTCCTGTCCCGCAAGGCCAAGGCCTCAGCATCGTCCGGGTCCAGGCCGAGGTCCGAGTCACCCCGCCCCTCGTCCCCGCCCAGGACGGCGAGGCGGACCGGCTCCTGCGGAATGCGGCCCCCTCGGCAGCCGCGGCCTCCGCCACCCTCCTCGCCGGCGCGATCGGCGACCTAAAGAAGAAGAAAAGATAAGCAAGCAAGAAACAAGACTGACTCAAGGAATCGAGGCGCAAGCAGGAAATAAGACTTACCCCGTCAAGACTGGGACCAGGGTCGGCTTCCCGCGCTTCTTCTTGGCCGGCCTCCCAGGCTCGATCAGGCCCACCGTGTGCTTCGGGGCCCGGGTCGCGGCGCGATGCTGTCTTTCCCATGCGGGCGGCTCGGCGCTGCCCCATGCGAGGACCCGGCTCCGCCCGCCTCGCCGCCTCCCACGCCCAACACCGCTGCACCAACAACCGGCGTAAGCGTCGCCTGTGCCACGACGTAACCAACTATTCAAGACGAATGAAGAAGGAAAAGATTCAAGACTTACTCACACGATGCCCAGTGCCGGCGTCGGACTCGGCCACGTCCTCGCCACCGTGAGCCGCGGGCTCCTCTGGTGCCACCGGCGCCACCTGCGATGGATCCCAGGCGTAAGGATACCGGCTCGCATTTAGAAGTATCTCCCATGATGCGTCGGGACAAATGAGAAGATGCGCGACGAAAAAATAAGAAGACCAGACGCTCACCTGCGGCGCCGGGTTCGCCTGGCTGTACGGCGCCTTGCCGAATCGCCAGTCCTCTCCAAGGTTGGCCTTGGAGATTTCGTTCACGCCTCGCACGACCTGCTCCGCAGACAACCACGTCAACCCCATCCGGTTGGGGTCCTGAAGCCCGATCGTCTCGCCGATGAGGCAGGAGCGCCTCTAAAGCGGGCGAACCCGGCGGGCGATGAACGCGGCAAGGAGGTCGGTGCCGGTGAGCCCCTCCTGCGTCCTCATCACCGTAACCCGCTGGCAGAGGTTGACGATCTCCTGCGACGGGCGTCAGAGCGAGTAGCCCCAGTTTGTTTTCACCCGCGGGTGCACGACGGTGAAGGGAGGAAGGTTGATGTGGTCCGCACCGTGGTTGCGGACGTAGAAGAAGGAGTTCCGCCACTTCTTGGCAGAATCCTCGAGCGGGATCTTGGGGAAGTCCGCCCCCGACCGCTTCGAGATGACGGCGGCCCCGTAGTCGGCGAACTCCCCGGCCGACGAGCCCTGCTGCTTCAAGGAGAAGAAGCGTGCCCAGAGGTCGATGGTTGGCTCAACCCCCAGGTACCCCTCGCATAGGGTCACGAAGCCGGAGAGATGGACGATGGCGCCGGTGCCAAGATGGTGCAGTTGGCACCCGAAGAACTCCAAGAATGCACGAAAGAAAGTGCTCGCCTGGAGCCCGAAGCCACGCTCAAAATGCATGAGGAAGATGATGCGCTCCTGCCCCTCGGGTTGGGGCCTCTGCTCGCCGCACGGCAGACGGACACCAACGTCCGTCCCCCGCGGCAGGCGCCGCGAAGACCGAAGGTACGTGATGTCGTCAGTGGTGACGGTCAAGCCCATCCAGGATCCCGACAACAACGACATCGCCGGAAGAGAAAGAAAGAAGAAGGACGATGGAGAGATCCCTGCTCAGGGCCGTGGGCGCAGCTGTGCGTCGGTGGCAAGGACCGGAGTAGGAGCAGGGGGACAGGAGGGCGCGAGCGAGAATGATGTCCGCCGCCCCCTTTCCCCCCTCAATTTATAACCCCTGATTCAAACGTGGGGGAGTGGAATCCTCTCCACACGCCCGTTCCACTACCCCGCAATAAGTGCGCACATACACGCGCACTAACTGCACGGGGAAGTGCGACTGGTCCCCAGACGCTGCAATAAATCAGCGCACGTGGGCCAAGGGCGTGCGGCGGCAGGCCCCGACCCGTCGCCCAGTCCCGTCACGCGCGTGGCCTGTGAGGCCCCTCCGACATCTGGGCACCACGTGGCGCCTGCGCGAAGCCCGAGGGATCGCCTCAAGATTTGATGGACTCCTCGGTTCCCGCCACGGCCGGGGTGCCGCGATCCGGTTTCCGAGAAAACCGGCACACAATGGGTGTTGCCGGACCCGGCGCTCGCAGATTCCGCCTTGCTCAAGGGGGAAACTACGAAGGCCCACTCATCCGAAGATGGCGGACCTTCACAGCTTCGGGGACTACTGTCGGGGGGATGAACCCCGGGCAGGCAACGGAACCCAGATCTATTTCAAAAATAGCGGGGCCCGCATCGCCCCGCAAACCGGCACGCGCCTGGCCGGGTCGCTTGACCCGGCAAGGCTCGCAACCCGGCCAAGACCCTTGACTCGGCAAGGTATGTCGACCCGGCCGAAGCAGCTAGCACAAGACAACTCAATCCGGCGCAGCCATGGCTTCCCCAGCAAGCCAACCCACCCGTGGCGTCCACGGCAACCCAGCCACGGGTCAGCTCCCGTCCCATCCAGGTCGTACGATGGGACGAGACCTCTATCATCGATGAGAAGACAACAGTGCTCCCGCCCATGCCTCTGCTCAGCCGGAGCATGGCAACAGTGCCCCTTACCTACCCGCTGACCAGGGCTGGCGTGGCAACAGTGTTCCCGCCCTCACCGCTGACGACAGCAAGCGGCGGCCTGACGAGAACACTGTACGCAGCTGAACTCGGCCACGCCATGACGATCGACAAGATGGCGCATAGTCCCCCTAGGTACGCAGGGCCCACACCTAGGGGAACCCGGAGAACCACAAGCCCACAAGCGGGGCCCAGCCCGATACTCCGGACACTGACAATACGGACCCACTGACCCGGCATATTACCATTGTAACCCTGGGTGGGTTGATCTATAAAACCCCCTAGGAGCCCACGCCTACAGAAGGCATGCAAAACCCTAGGTTAGGCATGCATAGAAGCAACAGAATAGGCAACACAATACAATGCTGGACACGAAACGCATGTAAGAGATACCCAGGCAAGCATAGGACTAGCCACCACACAACAACGTCGGGGAGAAGGAGCCGCCCAAGCTTGGCCAGTCTCCTTCCTCCTCCATACAGCTCTAGGAGCGACATTGTACTATCGACCATCCAACTAAACTCGGCAGGACTAGGGGTGTTATGTAACACCCCAAAAATTTAGCCAGGTTTTAAATATTAAAATTTTTCCAGGAGTTTTAAAATTTTGCCTGCAGGAAATTTTTCTGTTGATTTCAGAGCCTTTCTTTTAATATTGAGGAGTTTTCCCAAGTGGATCTTTCCAAAATATATTGGACTTCTATGCTCTCTATATAACATTCCTTGATCAGTAGATTTATTTATTCAATTATTTCACCCTGAGCTTTATTCATTAAAATGACTTTCTTTAAGTTTTGGAGCTCCTTTAGAACTACAACCATTTGTTAAATTTAACTAAAATTCCAACCAAAATTTGGAGATGTCAAGTGATGTCTCTAAAACAATTTTATGCAATAATATATTTATTTCATTGCATATTTTGAGTTTTACACCTGTTTTTCAAATCTGGTCCAGTGGACACTTTTGCACTATAGCCTAATTAAATATCTCCTCAAAGCCTCCACCAAAATTATGGGATGTCAGTGGTAGCATGCCATCCAACTTTATGCAAAAACCAAGTGATGTTCTTTGGGGAAATTAAGTGTATCAACCTCTTTTTCATTCTGGACCAGCCTTGTGTTTTCTACTGCAACCCTATTCATTCTTGTTCTAGTGACCTTGTACTTCCTCCTGCTTGTAGTCAACCCTACAAAACCCCTAAGTCCAGGAGCATGCACTTTTTGGAACACTTTTGGTCCATGTAATGATGCCATTTACTCCTTGTCCAAAATTGTAGTTTTGCTAAACTTGCGCTAGCAAGTTTCTCCTTTTGGCAAACTAACTTCACCACCCTCTCATACATCCATAGAGACACTGATCTGGAGAATTTGGCCACCCCAAGTACTGCCTGGATGCCCTTGGCATTTTGACAAACACCCTGAGTGCATAGCCAGATTTGGCATGTTTTCAAGTTTACATTGTGAACTTGAGCCCCTGACCTATCCACCATGTCCCTTGATTCCCTTGCTAACCCTAAACTAGCCATGTTTCTTGCCAGCCTCACCCGCGACCTCTAGGCTACCCTGGCATTTCATCGAGCACGTCCCGGGCGTGCTTTGGGCGCGCCCAGAGCGTGCGTTTGGCACGCACGTAAGCCCAAGCCGCCGCTTCTCGCCCCGCACCTGTTCTGGCCCTTGGCCAATAGCAGCTAGCACGCCACGTATCCCCTTGCTCTGCCACGCCACTCGGACCACCCCTGGCACCCCACAGCGCCACCGTCAGGATGGCTGTGGCGGCTAGCTGACGGCCGCATGCAGGCCCCGGCCGTGTCGGCGCCGCCCGAGCCACTCCCGCTCGCCAGCTCGCCATGGAGCAGTGCTCCGCTCGTCCGCTAGCTCCTGCCGCCATTCTCAGCCCCGCCACATCCCCCTGCTGCTACAGAACATCGGTCGCCGGCGATCTTATCCCCACCGCCGCGGAACCGACCTCGTCGCGCTATAAAAGGAAGCCCCGAGCTCTTCAAGCCCTCAAGAAACTTCCCTCACTCCCTCACTGACCCTCACGTGGTAGTAGAAAGACCAGAGGGATTGTCTTCTTCCTCCCCGGCAACTCCTGCCGCCGCCACTGCCCCAGCCACTCCGGCACCACCAGGGCCTCACCCTCTCCACTCTCTCCACCAGAAGCTCTCTCTTCCTCCTGTGAGCCCGTCCCCCTGCTTGATTTTGATCGGGAGCCACTGTAGCCCCAAACCCACTTTGCTCCTGAATGCCTCCTCCGACGCGAAGCTCGCCGCCGGCAGCTCACTCCGTCCCCGCCGACCCAACGACCACCGGGAGGACCGCCCCGGTCTTGCGGATCCCTCCTGACCCTCTGGAGCCCGCAGGGAGCCGCCGTTCGCCGGTGTTGATCGTCGTTGCCTCGCCGCCATTCGGGTAGAGGAAGAGGAGGGAGATATGGACTGGTCAAACCTGACTAATGGGCCCCCTGGACCCACTGTCAGAGACCCAGCTCCGCCTCCACGTGTTTAAGTGGAAGCACAAAACCCCGAGTACGTCTTGATGGAAATATGCCCTAGAGGCAATAATAAAGTTATTATTTATTTCCTTATTTCACGATAAATGTTTATTATTCATGCTAGAATTGTATTAACCGGAAACATGATACATGTGTGAATACATAGACAAACATATAGTCACTAGTATGCCTCTACTTGACTAAGCTCATTAATCAAAGATGGTTATGTTTCCTAACCATAGACATGTGTTGTCATTTGATTAATGGGATCACATCATTAGGAGAATGATGTGATTGACATGACCCATTCCTTTAGCCTAGCACTTGATCGTTTAGTATGTTGCTATTGCTTTCTTCATGACTTATGCATGTTCCTTTAACTATGAGATTATGCAACTCCCGTTTACCGGAGGAACACTTTGGGTGCTACCAAACGTCACAACATAACTGGGTGATTATAAAGGAGTACTATAGGTGTCTCCAAAGGTACATGTTGGGTTGGCGTATTTCGAGATTAGGTTTTGTCACTCCGATTGTCGGAGAGGTATCTCTGGGCCCTCTCGATAATGCACATCACTATAAGCCTTGCAAGCAATGTAGCTAATGAGTTAGTTACGGAATGATGCATTACGTAACGAGTAAAGAGTCTTGCCGGTAACGAGATTGAACTAGGTATTGGATACCGACGATCGAACCTCGGGCAAGTAACATACTGATGACAAAGGGAACAAAGTATGTTGTTATGCGGTTTGACCGATAAAGATCTTCGTAGAATATGTAGGAGCCAATATGGGCATCCAGGTTCCGCTATTGGTTATTGACCAAGAATAGTTCTAGGTCATGTCTACATAGTTCTCGAACCCGTAGGGTCCGCACGCTTAAGGTTTCGATGACAGTTATATTATGAGTTTATGAGTTTTGATGTACCGAAGGAGTTTGGAGTCCCGGATGAGATTGGGGACATGACGAGGAGTCTCGAAATGGTCGAGATGTAAAGATCGATATATTGGACGACTATATTCGGAGTTCGGAAAGGATCCGAGTGATTCGGGTATTTTTTGGAGTACCGGTGAGTTACGGGAATACGGGGAAGAGTATTGGGCCTTAATGGGACTTAGTGGGAAGGAGCCAAGAGGTGGCGCGCGCCCCTTCCAAGCCCAGTCCGAATTGGACAAAGGGTTTGGGGCGCGGCCCCCCTCTCCCTTCCTTCTCCACTTCCCTCCTTTCCCCCCTTCTCCTAGTTGGACTAGGAAAGGAGTCCTACTCCCGGTGGGAGTAGGACTCCCCTTGGCGCGCCCTCCTCCTAGGGCCGGCCTCCTCCTCCCTTGCTCCTTTATATACAGGGGCAGGGGGCACCCCATGACACACAAGTTGATCTACGGATCGTTCCTTAGCCGTGTGCGGTGCCCCCCTCCACCATATTCCACCTCGGTCATATCGTTGCGGAGTTTAGGCGAAGCCCTGCGCCGGTAGAGCATCATCATCGTCACCACGCCGTCGTGCTGACGGAACTCATCCCCGAAGCTTTGCTGGATCGGAGCCCGGGGATCGTCATCGAGCTGAACGTGTGCTGAACTCGGAGGTGCCGTACGTTCGGTACATGGATCGGTCGGATCGTGAAGACGTATGACTACATCAACCGCGTTGTCATAACGCTTCCGCTTACGGTCTACGAGGGTATGTGGACAACAATCTCCCCTCTCGTCGCTATGCCATCACCATGATCTTGCGTGTACATAGGAAATTTTTTGAAATTACAACGTTCCCCAACACGTCTCCCCTTATTGAAGATGTATCCTGCCCGAAACGTTTTCTTTTCTGTTTTATTTTAAAAAAAACAGATTTTTTTTGACCAAATCTTTGACTGGCTATAACTTTTTAAATATAACTCCAAATGAATTGGTTCTTTTTCCTACATCTCTCAAATTCTGTCTAGTTTATTTTAAGATTTATTTGAAAATTTTCCAGAACAACTTTTGTGCTGTTTTGAAATTGTGTGTTAATTCAAATATATTTATAAAATAGGATTTTGAAGAGAGGAGAAAGATTTCAAGAGTTTTGGAATGCACCCTTGCCTCCCCACGACTTGAAGGCAAGCATTCTGAACCCTGGTATAATTTTTGTGTGTGTTGTTTGACACGGTGATAACACCACCCCGACACGAGCATACGTCATTTTATGTGAGGATGTGATCCTACTCATGAGTGCATATTAATGATTTTTTATGCTGATGGAGTTGATATGGTTGTGATGGAAATCACCGTCATATGCCTTTCACGCATACCGGAAGGGAAGCCGGGAAGCCCTCTGTCTTGGGTAGACACGGTCTTGTCCCTAGTCCTCCGTCGAGACGGTCGTGTCCGGTATGGCATGAGGGCGGTATGTCATGTGGTGTTTCTATCTGTTGGTTGAAGTATATGTATTGTTATGCTAATCTTGCAGAGAATATTACAACCTCTTGAGTTGACCGTAGATCGAGTCTTGTGCCAGTAACCCCCATACTTGCTTCGTACTACCACTCGTCTCTACAACAAGTAGGGTACGGTTCAGTAAGTTGTCAACCCCTTTCCTAGCACACACCGTACAGAGAGGCCATGGTGGAAGATACTGGAGGCATCCGGTAGTCATGCCACCGGGTCCGGGAGCATGGGTGTTTCGGTTGTAGCCGAAGGGGGTAGCTCCCCTAGTTTGCGCGCGGTATAAATTTTGTGATCCCATGTTACGTCGAGGTTGTAGCCTCCCCACTTAGAGTTTTGCTTGACAGGTGTCGTGGGTGATTCCAGACACATGTGAGTTAAACTGGTGTGTGCAAGTTAGGTGTGTTTCCAACTAAAAGACCGTAGACGGAATTAGTCCATATGGACTAAAGGAATCCGTTACTCGTGGGTAAAGAGTACACCCTCTGCAGAGATTAAACCTATTCGAATAGCCGTGTCCATGGTTAAGGACTACAGTTTGGGATGGGTCAAGTGTCGGTCTTAGTGTCGGTCTTCGGAGGTGAAACTATTAAACCGGAACTGGAATCACGACTTGTGACTTGTGATAATTATGATTATTATTTTCGTTGTGGACTAACCCGTGATATTATTGGTATTATCGAATATCCCTGGGATGGTTCTACCTCTTGGATATTCATTATGATTGTTTTTAAAAGGCCTTTATGTGGTGTCGCTAAGACGCCCGACTGCGGCATTTCTTTTAAAGCCCTTTATGTAGTGTCGCTAAGACGCCCGACTATGGCATTTCTTTTAAAGCCCTTTATGTGGTGTCGCTAAGACGCCCGACTGTGGCATGCTTGTTATTTATTTCATAATTTTTATACTACTATGTTATTGCACATTCATAAATAACATGCTCGCATGCATCAGAGTTTTTATTACCTTTTGTGACTAACGTCATGAGCATAAAATATTTTCAGCACATCACTGTTGTATTATACCTGTGTTCATAATGTTTGTGAGTACATTCAAAGTACTCACTGGCTTGTCCCTGGCTATTGTCTTGGCCAGATTCTCTTGCGCGGAGAGGAGCGACCGTGGCGACAGCCCCGGAACCTAAGCAACGGTGATAGCAGCCTCGCGAAGATAGGAGTTAACCTAGTCAGCTGTTCCTGTGGGAATTGGAGTCCCATAGACACTGATGATCCACAAACCGCTTCCGCCATCAATCATTAGAAACAATTTGTTGTACTCACAGGCCAGAATGGTCTTGTACTACATATTTTGCATTTTTGCTTGGAATTTTTGTATCAAGTTGGTGCCTCATCAGCTAACAGTAATCCTGGGGCTGGTGAGCACAAGGGCCATTTTCTGGAAATTAATACCCGGAAATCGGGTGCCCACAAACTTGGTACCAGAGCCAGGCTGACCATTGGCTAATCCTATCATAGCCAGGTCGATAAACCTCGGTAAACCAAGCCATCAGACCCTAACCAAAACCCTAGCCAAGCTTCCCGTGCAAGATAGCCACACAGTGACCCCGACACTTTTGGCAGTCGGTGCCCAACCTATCAGCCTAGCCTGTCGATCACACGCCAGTGACCGATGGCTAAAATGTCTCATTTGCAAGTGTGCGAAGGGAGACTCCGTTCCCTTTTCTATAAAAAGGGCACGCTAGCCTCAACTCAGCACAGTACAGCCTCTTCCCCGAACCTAGCCACTATGCCTGGTCCCATAGTGCACAACGAGACCACAGCAACCAATCTTGGAGGTTTTGTGACCATACTCGCAAACCTCACCCGTCGTGCCTATGCGTTAGAAGAACGCCCAGAATATGTTGTGTACCAAGGACCCATGAGCGGTGAGGACCGCCAATTCTGGGCCACTGTGCACATCTACGGTAGGGGTTTGTCGCCAGAACGCCCCTAAAGGTTCACCGGAAGAACAACTTCCTTCGAGCCACAAGCCATCCAGCTAGCTGCTCGAGAGGCTATAGTTCAACTCCGGCAGTTGTCGCCCAGAGTTAACTGTCGCTCGTTCTACTACTACCCTAGGCGTGAAGGGTATGGTAGACCACCCCAAGTTGCCAACGGAGATCACGAGACGGATCCTGCCTTATTGCACCTAGTGCGCTATGTAAGTGCACTAGAGGCACTGTTCGACCAGATCACCATTGATCTGATCGGAGCTCGAGGAGAGCTGGTTCGCCGGGCCCCGGCAAGCAGGGAAGCCGAGCCCGACGCCGACAACCCAGTCGTGCTGTTCGGACACCCGATCGAGACCCTGAGGTCAGCTCCAGCCAGCGGCCAAGGTACTTTGATGACCCCAGAAGTGCTTCATCGCCTTTTGGGAGCACACTCCAACAGAATTGTGGCCAACAATCCCCGCGATGGTCATCATCGCCACCCCGACCCTGCAGTCCCTCCACCATCTCCGACTAATCCCGACAGTGAGACACATGGAGAGACCTCGACATCAACCAGGCATGCCCGTTTGGACATAAACGAGGTAGACTAAGACGTACGAGTAGTACCGAGTCTCAGTGTATCCTCGCTTTGTAATCGTGTAACCTTGTGAATAAACGCAGCCTATCGTTGTGCCTCTGTTTTAATAGTAGCCTTGCATATTTTTGTCAGTGCATAGTTGCATATTTTCCGGGCACAACTACCAACACCAACCCTGATGACACCCACAGTAACACGTCTCTTTATGAGATATGTGTATCTCTGACACTGACCCCGACCTTTGGAGCTAATCTGGCAGATTTATTACCTTTCACCACAGTAAATAAACCAGCCCAGATGCTATATAAGAAGGGCACCTTGTGACCTCACCCAGCACCCCTCACCTCGTGCACCACTCTCACAACCATTTCTTGCCATGCCGAGCCCTAGTATTTATCTGAGAACCCCAGATGCAACCCCGGGTAGCTTTGTCAAAATATTGTGGGACTTTACCCTGCAGTACTATGGGTTCTACCCAGCCACCCCAGTACGAGCTGTTCAAATCAAGAATCACCTCTTCCACCTCGGAATATTGGGCAGCAGTACACATCCCTCTCGTAGACTCCAACCAAGACCCAACGGAAGTCTCCTTCGTGGGGAAATCTATGCCGACCCCACGCTTGGCCATAAAAGCTGCTGCGAACGAAGCGATTGCTCGTCTTTGATTCATGGTACCCTATGCCCGCGAATGAGGATATTATTACTTTCCGAGCCGTGCAACACCCGGAGGAGTAACATCCTTTTCCGGTGGACGGATTGAGAGAGACCCAGTATTGGCCAACCTTATCCAGTACATCATCGCTCAAGAGCATTTGAACCAGCGAGTGATGGATTATCTCCAGAGTCTCGCTGATTTGAATCCTCAGATTGCCATCGGCACACCACTGAGGCCCGACCCGGAGAGACACATACATCGACTGGTCAATCCACTTCCTCCGATAGAAGAGGAATGTATCCCATTACCAGCAACATTTTCTCAGGACCCCGTCCAGTTACCGTTCTCATTTTAGACGTCACTGCTGGGTTTGTTATTGCAGCATTTATTATTATGTTGTAACTTATGCATGGTACCTCAAATTTGTGCGACGAGTCGAGTATTTAGTTTCTACTAGTATGAGTAGTTTTCATTGTGATTAACCATTGTACCCGCGAAAATCCTGGAGTAAGATCTCTTTTCCCTGGGTTGCTGCATCATTTATACTCTCACTACATGGATTATTTCTATTCACGTAGCACCACAGAAACAGACTACAACCACTCGGACCCTTACACTGTCTTGCGACGATACGTAACCATGTTGCATCTCACCGACCACCTCCCTAAACGCACCACAGCCTCCAAAGGAGAGATTAGTGGATAATCATCCATATACTAGTCACCTCCAACACACCAACAACAGCTAACACCTGGTATTACGCCTAGTCCTCATGATCACCGCCACCACGGAGAGCCAGCACCCGAGTGGCAGCATCACGGCGATCATCAAGGATCATCGCGCACAGGAGCACAGAGAGCCCCAACACTACCGCCAGCCCTCCACACACCAGGATCACGTACCAGTTTGGCACCGCCTCCGCCATTGGAGCCTCGTCTCGAGCTCCGGTAAGCAGAAATGAAGGAGAAGGAGGAGGAGAAACAAGGCCAGGTGCGAAGAAGAAGAAGGAGCACCGCAGTCATTTTATAGCTCGAGATCGGTGTACGGTGGGCGAAGTCCACCAACGCCGCTCGTCGCCCGATCGCCGGTGTTCGGAGGTGAATCCGCGAGCAGTGCCGACAGCGCACTGGCCCGCGAGGTGAGTGCACACTACACCGGCAGCAAGCACGCCGCGCACTACCGCAGTACGGCCTAGATGCCCTACGTGCTAGACATCGCCGGTGGAGAAAGCCTGGAAAGCGCGCGGGAGAGAGGAAGAAGAGAGAGCCAGAGGAAGAAGGAGATACTGACAATGGGCCCTGGGCCCACCTGTCAGCCAGAGGGAGCACTGTGCCCTCGGGTACGACCAACGTATTTTAGAATTTAGAACTTATTCTAAATTTACTGCGTCCTGCGTAGAAATCGATCGTTTTTCTTAAACATGGATTTCTCCACACAACGCCAGTATCCCACACTGTAGTTATTCACCACTTATTGCCCTCTCACTGTAGACGCATTTTACCGCTTAAGTTAAGTGATCCTTTTGACCTGGTAAAAGTAATTTTTTTTCCAAAAGCAACCCTTAGCAAATCTTGAGGATGAGATTTTTCATAAGGGGGGTAGTAATTGTAACACCCCAAAAATTTAACCAGGTTTTAAATATTAAAGTTTTGCCAGGAGTTTTAAAATTTTGCCTGCAGGAAATTTTTCCGTTGATTTCAGAGCCTTTCTTTTAATATTGAGGAGTTTTCCCAAGTGGATCTTTCCAAAATATATTGGACTTCTATGCTCTCTATATAACATTCCTTGATCAGTAGATTTATTTATTCAATTATTTCACCCTGAGCTTTATTCATTAAAATGACTTTCTTTAAGTTTTGGAGCTCCTTTAGAACTACAACCATTTGTTAAATTTAACTAAAATTCCAACCAATATTTGGAGATGTCAGGTGATGTCTCTAAAACACTTTTATGCAATAATATATTTATTTCATTGCATATTTTGAGTTTTACACATGTTTTTCAAATCTAGTCCAGTGGACACTTTTGCACTATAGCCTAATTAAATATCTCCTCAGAGCCTCCACCAAAATTATGGGATGTCAGTGGTAGCATGCCATCCAACTTTATGCAAAAACCTAGTGATGTTCTTTGGGGAAATTAAGTGTATCAACCTCTTTTTCATTCTGGACCAGCCTTGTGTTTTCTACTGCAACCCTATTCATTCTTGCTCTAGTGACCTTGTACTTCCTCCAGCTTGTAGTTAACCCTACAAAACCCCTAAGTCCAGGGCATGCACTTTTTGGAACACTTTTGGTCCAATTAATGATGCCATTTACTCCCTGTCCAGAATTGTAGTTTTGCAAAACTTGCGCTAGCAAGTTTCTCCTTTTGGCAAACTAACTTCACCACCCTCTCATACATCCATAGAGACACTGATCTGGAGAATTTGGGGGGATGAACCCCGGGCAGGCAACGGAACCCAGATCTATTTCAAAAACAGCGGGGCCCGCATCACCCCGCAAACCGGCATGCGCCTGGCCGGGTCGCTTGACCCGGCAAGGCTCGCAACACGGCCAAGACCCTCGACTCGGCAAGGTATGTCGACCCGGCCGAAGCAGCTGGCATAAGACAACTCATTCCGGCGCAGCCATGGCTTCCCCAGCAAGCCAACCCACCCGTGGCGTCCACGGCAACCAAGCCACGGGTCAGCTCCCGTCCCATCCAGGCCGTACGATGGGACGAGACCTCAATAATCGATGACGAAGATAACAGTGCTCCCGCCCATGCCTGTGGTCAGCCGGAGCGTGGCAACAGTGCCCCTTACCTACCCGCTGACCAGGGTTGGCGTGTCAACAGTGTTCCCGCCCTCACCGCTGACGACAGCAAGCGGCGGCCTGACGAGAACACTGTACGCGGCTGAACTCGGCCACGCCATGACGATCGACAAGATGGCGCACAGTCCCCCTAGGTACGCAGGGCCCACACCTAGGGGAACCCGGCGAACCACAAGCCCTTAAGCGGGGCCCAGCCCGATACTCCGGACACTGACAATACGGACCCACCGACCCGGCATATTACCATTGTAACCTTGGGTGGGTTGATCTATAAAACCCCCCAGGAGCCCACGCCTACAGAAGGTATGCAAAACCCTAGGGCAGGCATGCATAGAAGCAACAGAACAGGCAACACAATACAATGCTGGACACGAAACGTATGTAAGAGAGACCCAGGCAAGCAAAAGACAAGCCACCACACAACAACATCGGGGAGAAGGAGCCGCCCAAGCTTGGCCAGTCCCCTTCCTCCTCCATACAGCTCTAGGAGCGACATTGTACTATCGACCATCCAACTAAACTCGGCAGTACTAGGGGTGTTATGTAACACCCCAAAAATTTAACCAGGTTTTAAATATTAAAATTTTGCCAGGAGTTTTAAAATTTTGCCTACAGGAAATTTTTCTGTTGATTTCAAAGCCTTTCTTTTAATATTGAGGAGTTTTCCCAAGTGGATCTTTCCAAAATATATTGGACTTCTATGCTCTCTATATAACATTCCTTGATCAGTAGATTTATTTATTCAATTATTCACCCTGAGCTTTATTCATTAAAATGACTTTCTTTAAGTTTTGGAGCTCCTTTAGAACTACAACCATTTGTTAAATTTAACTAAAATTCCAACCAAAATTTGGAGATGTCAGGTGATGTCTCTAAAACACTTTTATGCAATAATATATTTATTTCATTGCATATTTTGAGTTTTACACCTGTTTTCAAATCTGGTCCAGTGGACACTTTTGCACTATAGCCTAATTAAATATCTCCTCAGAGCCTCTACCAGAATTATGGGATGTCAGTGGTAGCATGCCATCCAACTTTATGCAAAAACCTAGTGATGTTCTTTGGGGAAATTAAGTGTATCAACCTCGTTTTCATTCTGGACCAGCCTTGTGTTTTCTACTGCAACCCTATTCATTCTTGCTCTAGTGACCTTGTACTTCCTCCTGCTTGTAGTCAACCCTACAAAACCCCTAAGTCCAGGAGCATGCACTTTTTGGAACACTTTTGGTCCATGTAATGATGCCATTTACTCCTTGTCCAGAATTGTAGTTTTGCAAAACTTGCGCTAGCAAGTTTCTCCTTTTGGCAAACTAACTTCACCACCCTCTCATACATCCATAGAGACACTGATCTGGAGAATTTGGCCACCCCAAGTACTGCCTGGATGCCCTTGGCATTTTGACAAACACCCTGAGTGCATAGCTAGATTTGGTATGTTTTCAAGTTTACA
Source organism: Triticum aestivum (assembly GCF_018294505.1). Lineage (NCBI taxonomy): Eukaryota > Viridiplantae > Streptophyta > Magnoliopsida > Poales > Poaceae > Triticum > Triticum aestivum. The sequence goes on along the minus strand of NC_057807.1, from coordinate 593,122,123 downwards.
TTGTGAACTTGAGCCCCTGACCTATCCACCATGTCCCTTGATTCCCTTGCTAACCCTAAACTAGCCATGTTTCTTGCCAGCCTCACCCGCAACCTCTAGGCTACCCTGGCATTTCGTCGAGCACGTCCCGGGCGTGCTTTGGGCGCGCCCAGAGCGTGCGTTTGGCATGCACGTGCGCCCAAGCCGCCGCGTCTCGCCCCGCACCCGTTCTGGCCCTTGGCCAACAGAAGCTAGCACGCCACGTATCCCCTTGCTCCGCCACGCCACCCCGACCACCCCTGGCACCCCACAGCGCCACCGTCAGGACGGCCGTGGCGGCTAGCTGACGGCCGCATGCAGGCCCCGGCCGTGTCGGCGCCGCCCGAGCCACTCCCGCTCGCCAGCTCGCCCTGGAGAAGTGCTCCGCTCGTCCGCTAGCTCCTGCCGCCATCCTCAGCCCCGCCACGTCCCCCTGCTGCTACAGAACATCGGTCGCCGGCGATCTTATCCCCACCGCCGCGGAACCAACCTCGTCGCGCTATAAAAGGAAGCCCCGAGCTCTTCAAGCCCTCAAGAAACTTTCCTCACTCCCTCACTGACCCTCACGTGGTAGTAGAAAGACCAGAGGGATTGTCTTCTTCCTCCCCGGCAACTCCTGCCGCCGCCATTGCCCTAGCCACTCCGGCACCACCAGGGCCTCGCCCTCTCCACTCTCTCCACTAGAAGCTCTCTCTTCCTCCCGTGAGCCTGTCCCCCTGCTTGATTTTGATCGGGAGCCACTGTAGCCCCAAACCCACTTTGCTCCTGAATGCCTCCTCCGCCGCGAAGCTCGCCACCGGCAGCTCACTCCGTCCCCGCCGACCCAACGACCACCGGGAGGAACGCCCTGGTCTTGCGGATCCATCCCGACCCTCTGGAGCCCGCAGGGAGCCGCCGTTCGCCGGTGTTGATCGTCGTTGCCTCGCCGCCATTCGGGTAGAGGAAGAGGAGGGAGAGATGGACTGGTCAAACCTGACTAGTGAGCCCCCTGGACCCACTATCAGAGACCCAGCTCTGCCTCCACGTGTTTAAGTGGAAGCGCAAAAGCCCGAGTACGTCTTGAAGGAAATATGCCCTAGAGGCAATAATAAAGTTATTATTTATTTCCTTAGTTCATGATAAATGTTTATTATTCATGCTAGAATTGTATTAACCGGAAACATGATACATGTGTGAATACATAGACAAACATATAGTCACTAGTATGCCTCTACTTGTCTAAGCTCATTAATCAAAGATGGTTATGTTTCCTAACCATAGACATGTGTTGTCATTTGATTAATGGGATCACTTCATTAGGAGAATGATGTGATTGACATGACCCATTCCGTTAGCCTAGCACTTGATCATTTAGTATGTTGCTATTGCTTTCTTCATGACTTATACATGTTCCTGTAACTATGAGATTATGCAACTCCCGTTTACCGGAGGAACACTTTGGGTGCTACCAAACGTCACAATGTAACTGGGTGATTATAAAGGAGTACTACAGGTGTCTCCAAAGGTACATGTTGGGTTGGCGTATTTCGAGATTAGGTTTTGTCACTCCGATTGTCGGAGAGGTATCTCTGGGCCCTCTCGGTAATGCACATCACTATAAGCCTTGCAAGCAATGTAGCTAATGAGTTATTTACGGAATGATGCATTACGTAACGAGTAAAGAGACTTGTCGGTAACGAGATTGAACTAGGTATTGGATACCGACGATCGAACCTCGGGCAAGTAACATACCGATGACAAAGGGAACAAAGTATGTTGTTTATGAGTTTTGATGTACTGAAGGAGTTCGGAGTCCCGGATGAGATCGGGGACATGACGAGGAGTCTCGAAATGGTCGAGACGTAAAGATCGATATATTGGACGACTATATTCGGAGTTCGGAAAGGTTCCGAGTGATTCGGGTATTTTTTGGAGTACCGGGGAGTTACGGGAATACGGGGAAGAGTATTGGGCCTTAATGGGCCTTAGTGGGAAGGAGCCAGGAGGTGGCGCGCGCCCCTCACAAGCCCAGTCCGAATTGGACAAAGGGTTTGGGGTGCGGCCCCCCTCTCCCTTCCTTCTCCACTTCCCTCCTTTCCCCCCTTCTCCTAGTTGGACTAGGAAAGAAGGAGTCCTACTCCCGGTGGGAGTAGGACTCCCCTTGGCGCGCCCTCCTCCTAGGGCCGGCCTCCTCCTCCCTTGCTCCTTTATATACAGGGGCAGGGGGGCACCCCATGACACACAAGTTGATCTACGGATCGTTCCTTAGCCGTGTGCGGTGCCCCCCTCCACCATATTCCACCTCGGTCATATCGTCGCGGAGTATAGGCGAAGCCCTGCGCCGGTAGAGCATCATCATCGTCACCACGCCGTCGTGCTGACGGAACTCATCCCTAAAGCTTTGCTGGATCGGAGCTCGGGGATCGTCATCGAGCTGAACGTGTGCTGAACTCGGAGGTGCCGTACGTTCGGTACTTGGATCGGTCGGATCGTGAAGACGTACGACTACATCAACCGCGTTGTCATAACGCTTCCGCTTACGGTCTACGAGGGTACGTCGACAACACTCTCCCCTCTCGTTGCTATGCCATCACCATGATCTTGCGTGTACGTAGGAAATTTTTTGAAATTACTACGTTCCCCAACAGTGGTATCAGAGCCTAGGTTTTATGCATTGATGTTATATGCACGAGTAGAACACAAGTGAGTTGTGGGCGATACAAGTCATACTGCTTACCAGCATGTCATACTTTGGTTTGGCGGTATTGTGAGATGAAGCGGCCCGGACCGACATTACGCGTACGCTTACGCGAGACTGGTTTCACCGTTACAAGCACTTGTGCTTAAAGGTGGCTGGCGGGTGTCTGTCTCTCTCACTTTAGTTGAATCGAGTGTGGCTACGCCCAGTCCTTGCGAAGGTTAAAACAGCACTAACTTGACGAACTATCGTTGTGGTTTTGATGCGTAGGTAAGAACGGTTCTTGCTAAGCCCGTAGCAGCCACGTAAAATTTGCAACAACAAAGTAGAGGACGTCTAACTTGTTTTTGCAGGGCATGTTGTGATGTGATATGGTCAGGACGTGATGCTATATTTTATTGTATGAGATGATCATGTTTTCTAACCAAAGTTATCGGCAACTGGCAGGAGCCATATGGTTGTCGCTTTATTGTATGAAATGCAAACGCCCTGTAATTGCTTTACTTTATCTCTAAGCGGTAGCGATAGTCGTAGAAGCAATAGATGGCATAACGACAACGATGCTACGATGGAGATCAAGGTGTCGCGCCGGTGACGATGGTGATCACGATGGTGCTTCGGAGATGGAGATCACAAGCACAAGATGATGATGGCCATATCATATCACTAATATTGATTGCATGTGATGTTTATCCTTTATGCATCTTATCTTGCTTTGATTGAAGGTAGCATTTTAAGATGATCTCTCACTAATTATCAAGAAGTGTTCTCCCTGAGTATGCACCGTTGCGAATGTTCTTCGTGCTGAGACACCACGTGATGATCGGGTGTGATACGCTCTACGTTCAAATACAACAGGTGCAAAACATTTGCACACGCGGAATACTTGGGTTAAACATGACGAGCCTAGCATATACAGATATGGCCTCGGAACACGGAGACCGAAAGGTCGAGCGTGAATCATATAGTAGATATGATCAACATAGTGATGTTCACCGTTGAAACTACTCCATCTCACGTGATGATCGGACATGGTGTAGTTGATATGGATCACGTAATCACTTAGAGGATTAGAGGGATGTCTTTTTAAGTGGGAGTTCTTAAGTAATATGATTAATTGAACTTTAATTTATCATGAACTTAGTCCTGGTAGTATTTTGCAAATTATGTTGTAGATCAATAGCTTGCGTTGTTGCTTTCATATGTTTATTTTGATATGTTCCTAGAGAAAATTGTGTTGAAAGATGTTAGTAGCAATGATGCGGATTGGATCCGTGATCTGAGGTTTATCTTCATTGCTACATAGAAGAATTATGTCCTTAATGCACCGCTAGGTGACAGACCTATTGCAGGAGCAGATGCAGACGTTATGAACGTTTGGCTAGCTCAATATGATGACTACTTGATAGTTTAGTGCACCATGCTTAACGGCTTAAAATCGGGACTTCAAAGACGTTTTGAACGTCATGGATCATATGAGATGATCCAAGAATTGAAGTTAATATTTCTAGCAAATACCCGAGTTGAGAGATATGAAGTCTCCAACAAGTTCTATAGCTAAAAGATGGAGGAGAATCGCTCAACTAGTGAGCATGTGCTCAGATTGTCTGGGTACTACAATCACTTGAATCAAGTGGGAGTTAATCTTCCAGATAAGGTAGTGATTGACAGAATTCTCTAGTCACCACCACCAAGTTAGTAGAACTTCGTGATGAACTATAATGCAAGGGATGACGAAAACGATTCCCAAGCTCTTCGTGATGCTGAAGTCGACGAAGGTAGAAATCAAGAAAGAGAATCAAGTGTTGATGATTGACAAGACCACTAGTTTCAAGAAAAGGGCAAAGGGAAAGAAAGGGAACTTCAAGCAGAATGGCAAGCAAGTTGTCACTCCCGCGAAGAAGCCCAAAGCTGGACCAAAGCCTGAAACTGAGTGATTATACTGCAAAGGAAATGGTCACTAGAAGCGGAAATGCCTTGAATATTTGGTGGATAAGAAGGATGGCAAAGTGAACAAGGGTATATTTGATATACATGTTATTGATGTGTACCTTACTAGTGTTTATAGTAACCCCTGAGTATTTGATACTTGTTCGGTTGCTAAGATTAGTAACTCGAAATAGGAGTTACAGAATAAACAGAAACTAGTTGAGGGTGAAGTGACGATGTATGTTGGAAGTGGTTCCAAGATTGATATGATCATCATCGCACACTCTCTATACTTTCGGGATTAGTGTTAAACCTAAATAAATGTTATTTGGCGTTTGCGTTGAGCATGAATATGATTTGATCATGTTTATTGCGATACGGTTATTCATTTAAAGTTAGAGAATAAATTGTTATTCTGTTTACATGAATAAGACCTTCGAAGGTCATACACCCAATGAACATAGTTTGTTGGATCTTGATCGTAGTGATACACATATTCATAATATTAATGCCAAAAGATGAAAAGTTAATAATGATAGTGCAACTTATTTGTGGCAATGTCGTTTGGGTCATATCGGTGTAAAGTGCATGAAGAAACTCCATAAAGATGGGTTTTTGGAATCACTTGGTTATGAATCATTTGATGCTTGCGAACCGTGCCTTTTGGGCAAGATGACTAAAACTCCGTTCTCCGGAACAATGGAACGAGCTAGTGACTTATTGGAAATAATACATACCGATGTATGCGGTCCAATGAGTGTTGACGCTCGTGGCGGGTATCGTTATTTTCTGACCTTCACAAGATGAATTGAGTAGATATGAGTATATCTACTTAATGAAGCACAAGTCTCAAACATTTGAAAAGTTCAAAGAATTTCAGAGTGAAGTGGAGAATCATCGTAACAAGAAAATAAAGTTTTTGCAATTTGATCGCGGAGACAAATATTTGAGTTACGAGTTTGGTCTTCAATTAAAACAATGTGGAATAGTTTCACAAACTCATGCCACCTGGAACACCACAGCTTAATGGTATGTCCGAACGTCATAACCGTACTTTATTGGATATAGTGCAATCTATGATGTATCTTACCCATTACCACTATTGTTTTGGGGTTATGCATTAGAGACATCTGCATTCACGTTTAAATAGGGCACCATCTAAATCCGTTGAGACGACGCCTTATGAACTGTGGTTTCGCAAGAAACTAAAGTTGTCGTTTCTCAAAGTTTGGAGTTGCGATGCTTATATGAAGAAGGTTTTCAACTTGATAAGCTCGAACCCAAATCGGAGAAGTGCGTCTTCATAGAATACCCAAAGGAACTGTTGGGTACACCTTCTATCACAGATCCGAAGGCAAAACATTCGTTGCCAAGAATGGATCCTTTCTAGAGAAGAAGTTTCTCTCGAAAGAAGTGAGTGGGAGGAAAGTAGAACTTGATGAGGTAACTGTACCTGCACCCTTATTGGAAATTAGTTCATCACAGAAATCTGTTCCTGTGACTACTACACCAATCAGTGAGGAAGTTAATGATGATGATCATGAAACTTCAGATTAAGTTACTACAGAACCTCGTAGGTCTTACAGAGTAAGATCCGCACCAGAGTGGTACGGTAATCCTGTTCTGGAAGTTATGTTACTAGACCATGATGAACCTACGAACTATGAAGAAGCGATGGTGAGCCCAGATTCCGCAAAATGGCTTGAGGCCATGAGATCTGAGATAAGATCCATGTATGAAAACAAAGTATGGACTTTGATTGACTTGCCCAATGATCGGCGAGACATTGAGATTAAATGGATCTTCAAGAGAAAGACGGACGCTGATAGTGTTACTATCTACAAAGCTAGAATTGTCGCAAAAGGTTTTCGACAAGTTCAAGATGTTGACTACGATGAGAGTTTTTCACTCATATCTATGCTTAAGTCTGTCTGAATCATGTTAGCAATTACCGCATTTTATGAAATCTGGCAAATGGATAAACAAAACTGCATTCCTTAATGGTTTTCTTAAAGAAGAGTTGTATATGATGCAACCAGAAGGTTTTGTCAATCCTAAAGGTGCTAACAAATTGTGCAAGCTCCAGCGATCCATCTATGGACTGGTGCAAGCATCTCAGACTTGGAATATACGCTTTGATAAGTTGATCAAAGCATATTGTTTTGTACAGACTTACGGTGAAGCCTGTATTTATAACAAAGTGAGTGGGAGCACTACAGCATTTCTGATAAGTATATGTGAATGACATATTGTTGATCGGAAATAATGTAGAATTATTCTGCAAAGCATAAAGGAGTGTTTGAAAGGAGTTCTTTAAAAGAAAAGACCTCGGTAAAGCTGCTTACACATTGAGCATCAAGATCTATATAGATAGATCAAGACGCTTGATAAGATTTTTCAATGTATACATACCTTGATAAATTTTTGAAATAGTTCAAAATGGAACAGTCAAAGAAGGAGTTCTTGCCTGTGTTGCAAGGTGTGAAGTTGAGTAAGACTCAAGACCCGACCATGGCAGAAAATAGAAAGAGAATGAAAAGTCATTCCCTATGCCTCAGTCATAGGTTCTATAAAGTATGCTATGTTGTGAACCAGACATATTGTATACCTTTCTCTGAGTTTGGCAAAGGAATACAATTTTGATCTAATATTAGTAGATCACTGGACAGTGGTTAAGAATATCCTTAGTAAGGACTAAGGAGATGTTTCTCGATTATGGAGGTGATAAAAGAGTTCGTTGTAAAAGTTACATCGGTGCAAACTTTTACACTAATCTAGATGACTCTAAGTCTCAAACTGGATACATATTGAAAGTGGGAGCAATTAAGCTAGAGTAGCTCCATGCAGAGCATTGAAGACATAGAATGTTTGCAAAATACATACGGCTCTGAATGAGACAGACCCGTTGACTAAACTTCTCTCACAAGCAAAACATGATCATACCTTAGTACTCTTTGGGTGTTAACCACATGGCGATGTGAACTAGATTATTGACTCTAGTGCAAGTGGGAGACTGAAGGAAATATGCCCTAGAGGCAATAATAAAGTTATTATTTATTTCCTTATTTCATGATAAATGTTTATTATTCATGCTAGAATTGCATTAACCGGAAACATGATACATGTGTGAATACATAGACAAACATATAGTCACTAGTATATCTCTACTTGACTAAGCTCATTAATCAAAGATGGTTATGTTTCCTAACCAAAGACATATGTTGTCATTTGATTAATGGGATCACAGAGAATGATGTGATTGACATGACCCATTCCGTTAGCCTAGCACTTGATCATTTAGTATGTTGCTATTGCTTTCTTCATGAAGTATACATGTTCCTGTAACTATGCGATTATGCAACTCCCGTTTACCGGAGGAACACTTTGGGTGCTACCAAACGTCACAACGTAACTGGGTGATTATAAAGGAGTACTACAGGTGTCTCCAAAGGTACATGTTGGGTTGGCGTATTTCGAGATTAGGTTTTGTCACTCCGATTGTCGGAGAGGTATCTCTGGGCCCTCTCGGTAATGCACATCACTATAAGCCTTGCAAGAAATGTAGCTAATGAGTTAGTTACGGAATGATGCATTACGTAACGAGTAAAGAGACTTGCTGGTAACGAGATTGAACTAGGTATTGGATACCGACGATCGAACCTCGGGCAAGTAACATACCGATGACAAAGGGAACAAAGTATGTTGTTATGCGGTTTGACCGATAAAGATCTTCGTAGAATATGTAGGAGCCAATATGGGCATCCAGGTTCCGCTATTGGTTATTGACCAAGAATAGTTCTAGGTCATGTCTACATAGTTCTCGAACCCGTAGGGTCCGCACGCTTAAGGTTTCGATGATAGTTATATTATGAGTTTATGAGTTTTGATGTACTGAAGGAGTTTGGAGTCCCGGATGAGATCGGGGACATGACGAGGAGTCTCGAAATGGTCGAGATGTAAAGATCGATATATTGAACGACTATATTCGGAGTTCGGAAAGGTTCCGAGTGATTCGGGTATTTTTCGGAGTACCGGGGAGTTACGGGAATACGGGGAAGAGTATTGGGCCTTAATGGGCCTTAGTGGGAAGGAGCCAGGAGGTGGCGCGCGCCCCTCCCAAGCCCAGTCCGAATTGGACAAAGGGTTTGGGGCGCGGCCCCCCTCTCCCTTCCTTCTCCACTTCCCTCCTTTCCCCCCTTCTCCTAGTTGGACTAGGAAAGAAGGAGTCCTACTCCCGGTGGGAGTAGGACTCCCCTTGGCGCGCCCTCCTCCTAGGGCCGGCCTCCTCCTCCCTTGCTCCTTTATATACGGGGGCAGGGGGCATCCCATGACACACAAGTTGATCTACGGATCGTTCCTTAGCCGTGTGCGATGCCCCCTCCATCATATTCCACCTCGGCCATATCGTCGTGGAGTTTAGGCGAAGCCCTGCGCCGGTAGAGCATCATCATCGTCACCACGCCGTCGTGCTGACGGAACTCATCCCCGAAGCTTTGCTGGATCGGAGCCCGGGGATCATCATCGAGCTGAACGTGTGCTGAACTCGGAGATGCCGTACGTTCGGTACTTGGATCGGTCGGATCGTGAAGACGTACGACTACATCAACCGCGTTGTCATAACGCTTCCACTTAAGGTCTACGAGGGTATGTGGACAACACTCTCCCCTCTCGTTGCTATGCCATCACCATGATCTTGCGTGTACGTAGGAATTTTTTTGAAATTACTACGTTCCCCAACACGTCTCCCCTTATTGAAGACGTATCCTGCCCGAAACGTTTTCTTTTCTGTTTTATTTTAAAAAAACCAGATTTTTTTGACCAAATCTTTGACTGGCTATAACTTTTTAAATATAACTCCAAATGAATTGGTTCTTTTTCCTACATCTCTCAAATTCTGTCTAGTTTATTTTAAGATTTATTTGAAAATTTTCGAAAACTAATTTTGTGGTGTTTTGAAATTGTGTGTTAATTCAAATATATTTATAAAATAGGATTTTGAAGAGAGGAGAAAGATTTCAAGAGTTTTGGAATGCACCCTTGCCTCCCCACGACTTGAAGGCAAGCATTGTGAACCCTGGTATAATTTTTGTGTGTGTTGTTTGACACGGTGATAACACCACCCCGACACGAGCATACGTCATTTTATGTGAGGATGTGATCCTACTCATGAGTGCATATTAATGATTTTTTATGCTGATGGAGTTGATATGTTGTGATGGAAAGCACCGTCATATGCCTTTCACGCATACCGGAAGGGAAGCCGGGAAGCCCTCTGTCTTGGGTAGACACGGTCTTGTCCCTAGTCCTCCGTCGAGACGGTCGTGTCCGGTATGGCATGAGGGGGGTATGTCGCGTGGTGTTTCTATCTGTTGGTTGAAGTATATGTATTGTTATGCTAATATTGCAGAGAATATTACAACCTCCTGAGTCGGCCGTAGATCGAGTCTTGTGCCAGTAACCCCCATACTTGCTTCGTACTACCACTCGTCTCTACAACAAGTAGGGTACGGTTCAGTAAGTTGTCAACCCCTTTCCTAGCACACACCGTACAGAGAGGCCATGGTGGAAGATACTGGAGGCATCCGGTAGTCATGCCACCGGGTCCGGGAGCATGGGTGTTTCGGTTGTAGCCGAAGGGGGTAGCTCCCCTAGTTTGCGCGCGGTATAAATTTTGTGATCCCATGTTACGTCGAGGTTGTAGCCTCCCCACTTAGAGTTTTGCTTGACAGGTGTCATGGGTGATTCCAGACACATGTGAGTTAAACTGGTGTGTGCAAGTTAGGTGTGTTTCCAACTAAAAGACCGTAGACGGAATTAGTCCAGATGGACTAAAGGAATCCGTTACTCGTGGGTAAAGAGTACACCCTCTGCAGAGATTAAACCTATTCGAATAGCCGTGTCCATGGTTAAGGACTAGAGTCTGGGATGGGTCAAGTGTCGGTCTTAGTGTCATTCTTCGGAGGTGAAACTGTTAAACCAGAACTGGAATCACGACTTGTGACTTGTGATAATTATGATTATTATTTTTGTTGTGGACTAACCCGTGATATTATTGGTATTATCGAATATCCCTAGGATGGTTCTACCTCCTAGATATTCACTATGATTGTTTTTAAAAGCCCTTTATGTGGTGTCGCTAAGACGCCCGACTGCGGCATTTCTTTTAAAGCCCTTTATGTGGTGTCGCTAAGACGCCCGACTGCGGCATTTCTTTTAAAGCCCTTTATGTGGTGTCGCTAAGACGCCGGACTTTGGCATTTCTTTTAAAGCCCTTTATGTGGTGTCGCTAAGACGCCCGACTGTGGCATTTC
>NC_057807.1:593084865-593110801 GCF_018294505.1 Triticum aestivum | reverse complement strand
GCATTTCTTTTAAAGCCCTTTATGTGGTGTCGCTAAGATGCCCGACTGTGGCATTTCTTTTAAAGCCCTTTATATGGTGTCGCTAAGACACCCGACTGCGGCATTTCCTTTAAAGCTCTTTATGTGGTGTCGCTAAGACGCCCGACTATGGAATTTATTTTAAAGCCCTTTATGTGGTGTCGCTAAGACGCCCGACTGTGGCATGCTTGTTATTTATTTCATAACTTTTATACTACTATGTTATTGCACATTCATAAATAACATGCTCGCATGCATCAGAGTTTTTATTACCTTTTGTGACTAACGTCATGAGCATAAAATATTTTTAGCACATCACTGTTATATTATACCTGTGTTGATAATGTTTGCGAGTACATTCAAAGTACTCACTGGCTTGTCCCTGGCTATCGTCTTGGCCAGATTCTCTTGCACGGAGAGGAGCGACCGTGGCGACAGCCCCGGAACCTAAGCAACGGTGATAGCAGCCTCGCGAAGATAGGAGTTAACCTGGTCAGCTGTTCCTATGGGAATTGGAGTCCCATAGACACTGATGATCCACAAACTGCTTTCGACATCGATCATTAGAAACCATTTGTTGTACTCACAGGCCAGAATGGTCTTGTACTACATATTTTGCATTTTTGCTTGGAATTTCTGTATCAAGTTGGTGCCTCATTAGCTAACAGTAATCCTGAGGCTGGTGAGCACAAGGGCCATTTTCTGGAAATTAATACCCGGAAATCCGGTCCCCACATGTTATCTCTCCGGAGAGCCCTGAACCTGGGTATGTCCGACGTCCCGCGCCCGCGCATACCAACCTTGCCTCTGGATCCCACCAGCGCCCTCGAGCCTCCTCCTCTCTTTAGCCATCCCTTGGCATCTGTCGTGTGCCCACCACGACATGGCCCCTCCCGGTGGACCCCCGGAACCCCTCCGGTGGCCCCAGTACAATACCGATATGCCCCTGAACTTTTCCGGTGACCGTATGACAACTTCCCATATATAAATCTTCACCTCCGGACCATTCCGGAACTCCTCTTGACGTCCGGGATCTCATTCGGGTCTCCGAACAACATTTGGTACTCACATACAAGTCTTCCTAATAACCCTAGCGTCATCGAACCTTAAGTGTGTAGACCCTACGGGTTCGGGAATCACGCAGACATGACCGAGACAGCTCTCCGACCAATAAACAACAGCGGGATCTGAATACCCATGTTGGTCCCACATGTTCAACGATGATTTTATCCGATGAACCATGATGTCGAGGATTCAAGTAATCCCATATACAATTCCCTTTGTCAATCGGTATGTTACTTGCCCGAGATCTGATTGTCGGTATCCCAATACCTCGTTCAGTCTCGTTACCGGCAAGTCACTTTACTCGTTACATAATGCATGATCCCGTGACTAACCACTTAGTCACATTGAGCTTATTATGATGATGCATTACCGAGTGGGCCCAGAGATACATCTCCGTCATACGAAGTGACAAATTCCAGTCTCGATTCGTCCCAACCCAACAGACACTTTCGGAGATACCTGTAGTGCACCTTTATAGTCACCCAGTTACTTGTGACATTTGACACACCCAAAGCACTCCTACGGTATCCGGGAGTTACACAATCTCATGGTCTAAGGAACTGATACTTGACATTAGAAAAGCTTTAGCAAACAGACTACACGATCTTGTGATATGCTTAGGATTTGGTCTTGTCCATCACATCATTCTCCTAATGATGTGATCTTGTTATCAATGACATCCAATGCCCATAGTCAATGATCAACGAGCTAGTCAACTAGAGGCTCACTAGGGACATGTTGCGGTCCATGTATTCACACATGTATCACTTTTTCCGGTTAATACAATTATAGCATGAATAATAGACAATTATCATGAACAAGGAAATATAATAATAATCATCATTTTATTATTGCCTCTAGGGCATATTTCCAACAAGTACGTGATGCCCCGAGCCGCGACAGATCCCACAGCCGCCGCTGCCGTCCAACCGAAGCAAAGGAAGCCAAGGGCACCGCCGTCCAAGCCCTCGGGCATGACCAACGCCAACTGGAAGGCGTATGTGCAGCGCCAGGAGGCCATCACCGCTGATAGGCGCAACAGGACCAAGAAGGCCAGGGAGAGAGCGACGCATGAGGCGGCGGTAGAGCAGGTGGAGCGCGCGGTGGCCGAACAAGCCGAGGCGGCGTGCGCGGCGATGATGAATCCACCAGGTGGGCACGGCCCGCACACGGCCTGGAGCCAGCAAAGCATTGGCCCTCCGGCCAGGTTCTCCTCGTTGCCAGACCCATGGAGCACATCGTCGCTGGGCTATGCCGATGACGACGCCCATGGTGGTTTCAACCCCAACATCACCTTCCCCCATGGGCGCACAGTCCAGCGTACACCGTCTCCCGCGTTCGCCGGCGTGCAGTACCCCCCATACACATACTCGCCGCCGGACTACGCAGCTTCACCAACGCCACCTCTCCGCCGCGTCCTCTACTCGCAAGCCTCCTCCTCGTCACATCTTGGCGACACCGATGCGATGGAGGCCGACATGGAAGACATCATCACAGCTGGCTCGGCTGCCGCCGCCGCTTCCCCTGGGTTCACTACCCAAGACGACTCAATTGACTTCGGCGACATGGACGACAAGCTCGATTATGGAGAGGAAGAGCCGGAGGAGGAGGAAGAGGAGGAGGAGGAGCCGGCACCGACGAGGAAAGGCAAGAAGAAGAAGAAGGCGGCCAAGACCGGCGAGTCGCGCATCAAGTGGGCGTCCAAGGAGGAGGAGTGCCTCGCCGAAGCGTGGAAGGTCGTCTGCCTCGACCCGGTCACCGGCATGAACCAAAACATCGAGACGTATTGGGCCTGCATCAAGGCCGAGTACGACAAGCGCAAGCTCGTCGACCCCTACTTCAAAGGCGTCCACATGAAGTGTGGGTCGAAGGCGATGGTGAACCATTGAGGGCTCATCCAAACGGCATGCAACAAATGGCATGGGATCATTGAGGAGGTCGTGGATCGCCCGGAGAGCGCCACCACTGTCGAGGATCAGGTATAGCACGCCGTCCTCACCCCTATTGTTGTCGCCGTGTGCGCGCCCATGCGCGCGCTAGCACCGACTGATGTTCTTTCCTCGGCGTATCTGTTACGCATGCTCGCCATGTTCCGTGATGATAACTGCGACCTAGATTTCAAGTACCTCCACGTATTCAAGCGGATCGACAAGTACGAGAAGTGGGCGGCTGTCCGGCGCACCCTCGCCAAGGCCAAGGGGACGTACAAGCCGGACGTGCCAACCCCGGGCGTGGCCGACGGGCGCCCGGACAGCAACAAAGGGGCCAAGAAGGCGAAACACGCTGAGTCGGCTACCGCACGCGTGCAAGAGTCCGTCGAGAACTGCCTCGCTGATGCCAAGACCAGGGCCGCCCAGCGAGAAGAGAAAGCTGAGGCGAGGTGGGTTGCTTTGATGACGAACAACACCGTCAAACTCGACTTGCTCCGGTCCAACGTCGCTGCGAAGAAGAGGAACAACGACCTGGCTTTCTTGATGGGCCGGCACCGACATGCTCCAGAGTGGCGACGAGTAGCTCAAGGCGTGGTTCTTGGCGGAGCGAGGCCTCATCATGAACCAGATACCGGTGACGCCAACACTGTCGCCGCCACCCAGCGCGACGGATGATGTTTCCGCGACGCCCAACAGCACAGAAGCCGCGCCGACCAGTCCAGAAGCCGCGCCGACTCCTCCCAGCCCGCGTACACCAACAACGATCCCGGAGGTCGAGCTAGACGTTTGATGCATTCCTTTCGCGTCCTTCCTTTTTTTTGTGTCGAACTACTGCTTATCCTTTCATTTGATTGCCGACCTGTGGCACCGAATCACCGAACTATTGTGATGATCGCTGGATTTGTTGCTTTTCTTGGAGCGGGAACGATCGAGTTTGAATATGGGGCGCGTGTCTGGCGCCTTGGGGCGGCACCTGGGGGCGTGGCTGGGGAGAAATGAACCCCCGGGGCCAATCTAGCGCCGGTTCGCCCCCAAGCCACTCTTTTTCAGCGCCCTGGGGGCCGAACAGCTGGAGATGCTCTAAAGAGCGCTACTACTATATTTTCTCATATCTTTTTTTGGCTTCACATTTGCGATGTTTTTGTACAGGTTTTATATAGTATTCTAATCATATCATAAACATGCAATATGCTCATCATATCATACGCATAATACTCTCATCATATCATCCAACACAAATCACGTCGTCACATCATAATCATGATATATCTATACAAGTTACATGACATGTCTCATCATACATAATGTAATACTTCTTGAGGCGTCGGTTTGTATCCCTCTCTGGGACTAGCGTGAACCTAAACTAACTAGTGGTTGTCGCTCGAAAACCGGTACATCCAGGCCTGACACTACGGCCACTACTTGTATACTCCTGGAGTAGCACTTCTTCGCCAAGTATGATCTATGCACCTGCATCATCACATGAGTCGATGATATGCAACATATATAGTTGAGCAACAGAAAGAGACAGACTTGGCAAAAATAAAAGCAACATATCATAAGCATAAATAACAAAGTTCATCGTACCCAAAATGCCCTAACTAGAGTGATCTTCGCTAGTTGAGGAGGACGGTTTAATTACATCACAAATAAACTTTCTCGTGCATAACTCAAAGTTTCGTCATAGAGAAAATATGGAGTAAATGTACACATTGTCATATATCGTCAATCACTCCAACATGTCGTGCCATCCATCCAAGTTAGGGAGATAGTCCCCGAGCTTAGTTAAAGGCTTCATGTTGAGACGCTGAGCTGATACGCGTGTTCAGACGTCTTCCCGCGACATTTGCCCTTCTTTGTAAAGCATCCATGTTTTTTCGACGACCTCCTTCATGATGATTTGGGCAAGTTCACGCTGGATGTGATAGAAATCAGCTCAAAGTCGATGATCCTTGATATCTCCTAAGTTCTTTGCCCATTGCAGAATATGGGCATCGCTGGATGTAGGTGACATGCGAAGGTTCTGCTGATCCCATTTGTAATCCAGCATGTGGTGGAGGACATAGAATCCATCACTAAGAGTACCACTCGGTTGCTGGATGCAACAGAAGTCGGTCTTATGGCCGAAGGTGGCCCTGCGGTTCTTTGTCTTTTTGGTCTTGATCTCTCCACTCGGTACTCCATACATAAAGATAGAACTGTCGAGAACAGACTTGATGTGGGTGTAATCCTTTTTGGTCATGTTCTTCGACGAGTCCAAGTAAAGAGCATGGGAGAATCGGGGGTAAAGGATGATGAGGACGGCGTGCCCGCCGCTCGCAAAATAAGTACAGCTCAAATTAGCCTCCATCATGCAAATGAATGATTGAAATCGAAGGAAGGATATCCGCGTGGATGACTTACATGGGATGATAAGGCACGAGAATCGTCTCCTTGTCCTTATTAGCAACCATGAAATCAATGATGTAGTCCCTCGCGTATTCATGGTGCTCTAGGCAGACTGCCAAGAAGGCCTCGTGCATGAAGTATGGGTCAGCGACAGAGATATGACGTATCTGCTCAATCCCGATGATGTAGTTCATTTACAAGGCAAAAAGGCGGACAAACATAAAATCCAGCTTTTTCAAGTGAAACATGTCGAAGATGTAATCGAATCGAAGGAAGAACTTCTCTGCGGGGAATCTGTCGACGTACAACCTTTGTCGCGGCACGTTAACCATATAGAGTGGGTATTCCTGGATGTTCCGAGGCGATCAGGCTTTTCTCTCTCTGCAGCAGATGGTCATGAAGTCTCCTTAGATCGTCGTACATGTCCTCTACCGCTTTCTTAGGTAGAATCGGATCACCGGGGATAATGATATTTTGCCGCACCGGGGATAGGCATACAGTCTTGAACCGAGGCTGCTGAGGTGGATGGATCACATTTGGAGCTTTCTTGCCTATCCTCGATCTCTTCCTATGCTTCTTCCCTACTGGAAGGTTGTCTATAATATGTTCATCCTCTGGCAATTCAGGCAGCGGCTTGTGCCGCTCAAACCCTGAGTACTCATACTACTGAGCCATCAATCCTCCGTCATCAGAGGCGCCAGTATAGAGATACTGTAGAGTGTCATCCTCATCCTCATCCTCATCCATGGCATCGATATCATGCATTGCTTCTTCGACGGCGGCGACATCATCAGCGACTAATGGAGCCTCTTCCTCACTCCGTCTGCTATCACCCGGCACGACAGGCGAGGCTAATTGGGTAGGTGGGGTGTTGATGTTCATACCTTGCGGAGGCTCCGTGGTCGTGGGTGTGCTCCTAGGCGCCTCCAGACAAAGCAGACTCTTTGGCCACAACATGACCCACATCTTGCAATCGCCAAGCCTCCGTGGGGTATCGTCCTCATCTCCCCCTAGTACCGGAGGAGCCAAATTCTCATGGCCCTGTTTGACACTAGCCACAGAAACCTTGAAGACGTCAGAGGGGATCGGCCGGCTGTGGAACAATTGTTCCTTCAGATGCATTATCGTTGGCGGCCCCACATCCACCTTCAGGCCCCTGATGGCGTACAGTAAGGTGCATGGGGTTACGTCGACCTGCAAAGACATGTTTGCGACATAAGACATCCGGAAGCCAACGGAAATGGGAGATTATACATTTATTGAAGAGGGCAGGTGTGACAGGTACCGTGAGGGCGTCGAGCTCAGCCAAAGATGAAGCATCGCCGAGCACGTCTGAGACAGAGGACGGGCTGCTATGAGAAGGTGTGGGAGCTGGTGCAGGAGCTGGTGCGGGAGCCGATGCAGGAATAGGTGCGGGAACCGGTGCAGGAGCAGGTGCTGGTGCAACGCTAGTCGAGCTGCTCCCGAAGAGGTTGGAAAGGGAAAGTCTGCTGCCTCTTTATTTGGATTTTGTCTGCTCCAATTGAAGATAGCTGGAACCAAGACACCATACGAAGCTGCAAACTTCTTCTCAACCGCAATCTCAACCTTTTGGTCGATGTTTTCTTCATTTAACCTCCGCCTTTCCTTTCTCTCCTGCATGGTCTCACGGTAGTACTTCTTCCAAGTGGCGCCATCTCCGATGCCGTGCGCGCGTCCATACAATGGCCGAGTGTCCACCGGGAGTCTTTTCAATATGTTCAAGGCCCGGTTCAATGGGGTGTCGCACTTGGGCCTCGCTAACGCCTCAAACGGCAAGTTGCTTTCGGCCGCAATCATGTGCTGCTCTCTCTAAAGGAACAAGGATCATTTACAAATATGACTAAATGTGCAGTCAAATTGATTAGAAGCTAAAATTACCAGCAGTCTCATGAACTCCGTCATGACCGCGTTCGTCTCGAAAACCTTCTTCACCGGGTCCCAATGTACCGGGCCCTGAGGACGTCACGCTCCTATGGGACGGTGAACTCCGCCAAGGGGTCTGGGATGCCAAGACTTTCGTGTTCCGCGTCCTCCTTGGCCCATATGGACCTCTTCCCTGTGTAACCACGACTTCCAAGGTGGTGGCACCCAATGTTCCTCTCTCGAAACCCCTTCATGTACTTCAACTTTTCTTTGGCAGCTTTGTCAATGCAAGCCGTCTTGAATATTTCAAACTGCTCCTCCGTAATTGTCGGATTATCCTTTAGAATCTCGGAGAAGGGTTCCTTTTTGTCGGTGATCCTTGCTTTCACCCTTACTTTCCCGGCGGCCAACGCATCGCTAAACTTGCTCATGGCGCATTTGTTTATCTTCTTCATTGTGGGGTCTTTCTCTGGATCAGTATATTTGATTTCATCCTGGCCCGGGATCAAGAATATCTGGTGCAGCTTAGTTAGGAGGGACTGCTTCATATTTGGTATCTTTGTTAGTTTCTCATTGTTGATGGCGGCGGTTGCCCATACGATGCAACCTATTTGATTGTCGTAGCATGAGCGCGCTTCCCCAGGCTGTTTTGGCTCAAAATTGTCGTCGTCCACCTCTGTCACCACTAGTCTAGTAGTGAGGAGCTGGTTTGGGCATCGACGTCTCCTCTTCGGTTTCGGTTCTATACCGGCTTCGCCAGTCTCAGTGTCGGTCCGGGTCTCAATGCCAGTCTCGGCGCCGGTCTCGCGGTCGGTCTGGGTCTCAACGCAAGTCTTGGCGCCGGTCTCAGTGTCGGTCTCGGATGTGACAGGTGGGCCCTACAACAACTGTTGCTCCTCGAGAAGGTTCAAATAAGCGCTTGCCGCCTCATAGACGTCGCATTCACCAGAACCCTGTCCTTCATCATTGCTAGCCATGTTTCATACGATCAAATCTAGTCAATTAATTCTAGACCTAATAAAATGAATATTGACATAAAAAGGCCTATGTTTTGCAGGAACGTTGATTCCTTCTTGGTGCGACAAATCCCGTGCACTCGAAATGTCCTAGTTTGTAGCACAAGTCATGCCGAAATTCACGGAAAATATCGGCATGACCTTTGCTAAAAAGTGGACAAATCGAGCACCTGAAATTTGCTGGAACAGAAATGAATCAACATTCCGGGAAAACATAGGCAACTCGTCTTCATTCCCTGGAAACAACAAATGGCCACTTGAGCAGAGTCGAACGACTTCAATGTTGCATATAACATGAGCAAACACTATTGAGGAATTTGCATATAACATGACCACTTCAATGAAAAGATATAATCAATAATAATGGAATATGCAAATGAGCATCAATGGCATATATCATACTCCCTCTGTTCCATAATGTAGTGCCTATAAATTTTTACAAAAGTCAAACATTACAAACTTTGACCATGTATATAGAGAAAAGTAGGTATATCTAGAATACCAAATGCACCTCATTGGATACATCGTTAGTTATATTTTCAGAATATACATGTTTGGTATTGTAGATGTAGACAATTTTCTCTATACACTTGATCAAAGTTGGCAAAGTTTGACTTTTACACAAATCTATAGGCACTACATTATGGAATGGAGGGAGTATAACATCAATCTTGTTTTTTGTTTATAGCTAAATGTCATAGCTACTGTTTTTTATTTTTAGCTAAATGCTTTTGTTTTTTGTTTAAAGCTAAAAGTCTAGAAGAGATCATCTTTAGAATAAAACTTGCCCAAATTCTTTTCCTTGAAAAATAGTTGTCTTTTCAAAAATTAAATGCCTTTGCAAAATGACCTCACTAAACACTTCTCTGCCTAGGACAGAACCCAAATTCGGTTCTATCTATTCCTCTCTCTCTCACACACACACATACACACACATTATTTTCTCTAACCCTTTCTCTTCCTAGGACAGAACCCAATTAAATTGCAAAGAAACCCCATTTTCTATAACCCTTCTAACCTAATGCTATAAACTAAATTTTTGCTATAACCTAGCCAACCTAGTTAACCTAGCTTGTTAACCTAACGAACATAATGAACCTAATTAACCTAGCTAGTTAACCTAGTTAGTTAACCTAGCTAGTTAACCTAGTTTACCTAGATAATTAACCTAATTAAACTAGTTAACCTAGCTAGTTCTCTTTCAAAGCCCTAACTAAATTTTTGCACTAACCTAGATAATTAACCTAATTAAACTAGTTAACCTAACTAGTTCTCTGTCAAAGCCCTAACTAATATTTTGCACTAACCTAGATAATTAACCTACTTAAACTAGTTAACCTAGCTAGCTATGTCTTTGTCCAATGTTTGTGCTATGCATGAGAGAGAGAGAGGAGGGGTGGGGGTTTACAGAGGATGGCTACGGTGGTGGAGAGGGAGGCAGGGGCGTCTCTAGTGACGGCGAGGGAGGCAGTGGTGGCGAGGGAGGCAGGAGCGTCGAGGGTGACTCTTCTGGCGGCGAGGGTGGCTCCGATGGCATTGACGAGGCCGCACGGCTCCGATGGCATTGGGGGCGGCTCCGGTGACGTTGATGGCGCGCGACTCTGGTGGCTCCGGGGGCGTCGACGTCGGCAGGAGACGGCGGCGAAGTGGGGCAACGACGAAGTGGGCAGATGGCGGTAGAGTGGGGCGAGGGATTTGGCAGAGAAGTGGTGGCCAGGAGAGGAAAACAGTGCAGGGGTTAAGTCAAACGTAGCGGTAGCGTTGGTAGGAAAAACGCGCTATGGCTAAGTTAGCTATAGCATTTTTCACAAAACGCGCTACTGCTATGCCTTTCTCCTTTATTTTTCTTTTTTTATTTTTCTTTACATTTTATTTTTTCCTTTCTCCTTTTTATATTTCTTTCATTTTCATTTACTTTTTTATTTGTTTTTCATTTTATTTTATTTTCATTAGCAGTAGCGCTTTTCGCGGAAAACGCGCTTCTACAATAGCCTTAGCGGTAGCGCGGTTTTCCCAAGGTCGCTACTAGTATTCGTAGCCTATCGGCTTAGTAGTGGGAATTTTAGTAGTAGTGTTTTTCTCAGCAGAAGCGCAACTGCTACACCTGTATCTGTAGTGCGGTTCAGCGCACGCGCTAGTCCTATTCACGCGCACGCTCTACTGCTATGTAGCACTAGTACCTCATTTTAACCAACGCTACTTCTAAAGTCCTGTGTATAAGGTTTTCCCTAGTAGTGTTATATTACATCTTATATAACATGGAAACGTTTAGGATTATTCTCTCTTGGTTCCAACCAAAATCCTACTATTAGGTTAGAAGAAGAACTAAAGCAAACTAATAGCAGCAACATAAGCATAGTGTGATGCAGTATATGTAACTAACGATCGTACCTAGTCCTGAACAGAGAGGATACCCAGGAAGCGTTCGATACAATCGACGAGGTCAAGCAGCCACAATCCATTCCAACCATCACGTTCGAGGTTAAGTATCAGACTTGTTCCTTTCAAGTTGGCCGGCAGTATCTTTCCATGAGTAGTATCCTGCTACAGGGGAACCAAGGGAAATGTGAGATAACTAGCACTATAGGTGACTATTTTCATGTCTGCTCAAGCTAAAATCCTCATCTGCCGGCCGTGTTATGCATGCATGTTATGTTCCTCATAGGCAAGGGTTGATGATGGCCTCACATTGTGGATGACAGTCGGAAAATCTTCGTGCAGGTGCCCCTAAGGGCCAGCGCCCCGAAGCTGCAATCATCGCCGTTGAACCCTTGAATCGATCAGAACACCTGACATCAAATCTTGCCGCCGCTTACGCCTGGCCATAAATTCTAACCTTGCCGCCCCGAGGAGCTGGCAGGAATCTACGTTAGAGCTTCTTCTAATCTGTCACGACAGACTAACTTGGGGAGCTCAGAGCCCAGAAGACTGACTCAAAGAAGAAGTATCGCCATCCATTCGAGCGACACCCCTATGAGGAAAAAAAAAACCAACCTATCTACTAGACAAAGCCGAGACAGTAGGATTCTCCTCCCCGCCATTGCCCCCCGTAGCAGCAGGCAGAGAGGAGGTGAATGTACGGGCTCACCAAAGGGGATAGAGTGGAGGAGGGATTTTCCCATGATATGAATTAATATGGATGAATAGATGGCCATGGTCTAGGTCGAACTAGACGGGAGGTCAAGTAGTTAATGAGCTTACAGTATATATGCTTCTTTTTACAGAACACTACAAATCTCCAATGAAGTTTAAAGGAGTTTAAATGTTTGATGTGGATTGCAGCAAAGAAATTCAATGCAGACTTTTCGACAATGAATGTCCACTGCTCCTCTCCATGCTATGCTTTCGATGGTAGCTTGACACTGCAACAATTTAAATCATCATTGTGTATTGAATTGGCATTCCCCGGTAATCCTGGGAAGCCTTTCTGGTCTTGTATGAATTATTAGTCAGTTATGAATTGGTCTGGACCATTTGTATAGTCATCGACTTATTGATCAACAAAAATAGTTGCCATACTGTTCAAGACTTTTGTTTATTTTCTATAATAGGGTAATAAATTCTTCTGCGTGCCCACAAATAAAAGGAGTAGACGGTATGAATTGCATGAATCTTTCCTTGTTTCAATGAAATTGAATTGTTCTCTAAATTTTAAACTTCCTGCGATCACAGGTGTTCTTTCCGCCACACTGATGACAAGAGTTAAAATTTTGGGCATAACTTGGTGTTGTCAATTTGCACAAACAGGAGTTCGGATAAAAAGGTAACAAATTTTCCGCGTGCCCAAAAGGGTGTACTTGAAACATATTCCGATGCTACAAACCATTGCTTGTCATAATTTTTTATGCTTTTACTAGCTGGCATAACAACATTGAGCAGACATACAGATCAATCAGTAAGCAACAAGCCCCAAATACATGATCTTTGAAGTAAAAAAACCTTCCTAACTAGCGCATTGAAATTATTTTGTATTCCTTCAAGACAATGATCATATCTATTGGCAACACTTGTGGGCCGGTACGTATTGACCACGTAGAACACAAACTTGCATTAGAACTCGAGCTGTTTAATTGTATCATGGTGAGTACAAAAGCTACACGGCCTTGACTCATTTAACGTGGGGTACTCCTACCAGAGCATCGCCTAGGGTGTCACCACATGGCAAACCCCACATCCATCCCAACAACCCCCTCCCTTCGGCCTTCTCTTTAGACTTCTAGTGATTGATGCTGTTGAGAAAATGACTGATTGAGCGCACCGTACCATACTTGATCTGCAGACCTGCCTTGATGTGCTCAGAAGTACCTGAAATAAGATTTTCAGAAAGTCCTAGGTCAAAATGGCCCTTAGGTCGCGTGATAGGAAAACTTTTTCATCCGTTGTTTGTGTAACAGGTAAACCCTGGTGATGTATATTGTCTGCTTATTCCCCAGAAGTCTTCTTGTGGTCGTCTGTCAGGCACGCAGTGAATTTAGATGAAGTTCTTCATAATCACCTAGCTTAGACATGATCCAATGTTGTTAGCTAAGGCTTGTTAGAGGGATGCCTTGATGTCTTCGTTCACACCAGGTAAGACTCGGAGTTACTAAGAGAGCTTATTTTGAAGCTTCAAGGTGAGTTTGGTTGAAAGTCTGACAATGCCTGACCTTATTTTATCTGGTAGAAGTCAGATTAGGGCCATCTCATAGGCACGTCATAACATCAGATGAGAACTAAATATGACATCTAGGAGAGGATAATGTCCAATTTGCCATCCAAAACCACTTGTGGGGTATCAGAGAGTTCTTCACTTATACCAGCATAAACTAGAATACATTTAATTAATCAGCTCAACTTTCACCTGATTCGCACCAGCGGCGGGACAGGTCCCCTTAGTTTCCCTTCACAATGGAACCCTACAGGGTTGCCGCAAAATTCCTTGGTGAATTTTCACCTTATATAGACATGCAAGACTGTCTTTGAACTGTCCGATTTGAACCTAGACGTTCCACGGCCTCAGCGTGATGCTCCGGTGATTTCAGTCAACGATGGGATGATGTCGCGGTGTCTACATTTAGAGTTATGCTCCAAATCTGCAGATTGTCAGAGCTAAGGCTCTCGTGAACTAGCTATTATTAGGGTGATTCCTCGACATCCGCAACTTTGCCGGAGTTTGCTCTTTCGACAAAAAAATCATTAGAGGTCCTTTTTTGCATTGGTGAATGAGGACATCAACGATCAAGAAGTGTGTCTTGCTTTCTCTTTGATTTGCTTATTTGTTTGGTGTCCTGTAAGTTCATCTTTGAGCATCTTATATCTTGTATCTTTGTCGTTTCCTATTTATTAGTGTGTCATTAATTTAATGTTGGGCCTAGGCCTACTTTCTAAAAAGTACAAACACTACACTTCTTGCTTCCTTTTCAGTTGTAGCGAACATGGTTGTCTTTAGTTAGCGCAGCCCCCTTGAATTATGCCACATGAAAATTTTAACTTTTAGTGGTATCTTTGATTTCCAAATTTTTTTATTGTCTGTTGGAATCTCTGAGTGTGAGAGTACATGGTACATAGAGTCCACACTGAAGGACATATTTGTAGTAAGATTCTAGTGAAGTGCACTTCATCCCTGTGTCGGGTTAATACAATCCAAACGGGATAGAATATGTTGGCATGACATAAGATGGGGGCCGATCAATACCGCCTAAAGGGTACATCACCGCTTGATCTGATCATATACGCAAGAGTATCATTCTTATGACATACAATGTGGTACGATATAGAGTAGCATAATAACTGGGCAACATAATTACTCGGGTCCATAAGTTGTATCTTTTCTCTGATGTACGGTATCAGCTCAACAATGCTAATAGTGCCAATGGAAAGCGAATCACTACATCATCGCAATCAATGCAAAATAAGTTCATCTAGATTTGCACATGCTAAAAATTGGACCTGGATTTTCCATCCTATGAGCATGTCCTTGGCCTCATTTATCTTGGAGGTGACGTAATGGTTGCCGCCACCATCAGGATAATGGCTACGATTACTCTTTTCTGGGGCTCCATTATCTTGTTCATGTGCAGCACGCTCTTTGAATCAACAAGGGATAGTCCAGGGTTGCTAGTTGGACCATATAAAGTTATTTGGGGGATGGTTTTTAGGGAGCCGAACTTATAATCGTAGTAAAGTTGGTTTTAGGGGGTCCGCTAGCTAATGCTTAGGCCAACTCTAACCGATTCCCTATAAATAAAGGAGGATCCAACTGAGTAAATCTTTTGTGGAGTATATTTACTCCACTAAGTTTTGGCCGGACCTAGCTGGTCCTATAAATATAACAGAGTAAATAAAATTAATTTTTGGCCACCAAAACAAATTCCATTGCATCTTTATTTCATTGAACAACATTTTGATACATTGGAGCACATATTTTACCAATTCTTTGCTACGAGAACGAAACCAAAGAAAATAAGAACTACAGTTGGACACTTTAATATATATCCAACTTCCATAATTGCTCCCACTAGTTGGATTAATATTTTCTCGATGTCTTCATTGTTTATTTTTTCTATTGGCTTCTCGAGCTTGCACACTTCTTTCGACTTCAGTTCCGACTTATTCGATATTGCGTCGCATCTAGTCTCATCTCTAGTCTCTACTCTATAGAGAAATGTGCGAACATTTATCAAATTTCTCGCTATCAATAGATCGATGTAAGCTTCTTCCCGGTACTAAAACTTGCATCCATCCTACTCACAAATTTAAGGAAACAATGAAACGGCGCCAAATATGATAAACAACCGAATCAAAAGAAGCACTCATGCCATCTTTTTTGCACTTGAAGAACATCATCCGGGGTGTTCTGGCGTGGTGGAAACGCGGTGCACCACCTGTCGCAGGCAGTCGTCGCACTTAAAAACCAGCAATGGGGAGCCGACGAGCTACAGGGCCAGTGCCGAGGCCAACCGACGGCCGGGCATGTCTTTCCCAGCGAACCTTCGATGAGTGAGATCCGAGCGGCTAGAGGCGGACACCATACCTGCATGCGGCGTAGAGGCATAGTTGGGGCTGTGCGATTCGGTACACGGCCAATCCATGACAAAGGCGTCGTCGCCGGCGGCCGGAAGCGTTAAATCGGGCCATGGCGGCGGGTGGCGGTAGCAGCAGATCTCCCGATTATGTGGCGGCGACGGCGCGAAGAGGCACAAATCCGGGTGGGCAACAACAGCCGCTGGGCCTACGGAGCGTCGTCCCTGTTGGCGGGTGGTGGCCGACGAGGGGGGAGGATGGTGCCGACGTAGATGCGGCATGGGAGTGTGGTGGGTGGGGCATCGGAGGGGAGGGGATTTTTTTCCTTCAAACGGTAGCAGCCGAGCAAATATAAGGGTGGGATAAGTGGCGGGGGATAAATTATCCTTCACTATTCGGTTTAGGGGATCGGCTAGGTGCCAGTTAGACGAGTAAAACCGAATTTTTACTCCTTTATAACACCGGATCGGGGATCAGTTAGAAATGCCTTTAACTCCTAGTTTTTCTCCTCAAATATAGGTTTTGGGGAGCCCCTTATTATACTTTCCCTAACTCAAAAAACTATCCAACATCATTTCAATTGCACACAGGATTAGGATTTCGGTGACACTATCAAAGATACATGTTCACAAGGACAAGATCGACCCAATCAAATCATTTAGTTCAACCACAAGTTCCTCAATTCATGTCAGATACATGAGCCTAGCCCGGCAAGACTGCCATCGGTGTCTTGTATACTGTTCGCCTGGACCAGGGCGGCGCATGCAGGGGATTACGGCAGCTGCAGTGAGTGACTGCTGCTGCTCACCGGACCACCCGAGACCACACTCGCCGCCGGGACCCCACTTCAAGACCTTCCGATGTACCGACTCAACTAACCCACTAGGCACCAGAGGGTAGCAGCCAAGTACTACCCGGTCGACGTCGGAACAGTAAACCACGTCCCGAATTGGGCAGACGGATCGGCAGGAAGCTTCCACACTGTCGCTGTCCCGCCACCTTTCAGCTTCCCTGAAGATCATCGATACTGAACTTCTGTAGAACGACGCGAGAGAACGGCCGGTGTGGTAAGGAGGGCGAACCATGGTGTTACCGAAGCCGCCGGCGACGGAGGCGAGCGAGGGGGCCGGACCGGACCGTCGGTGAACTCGCGGGAGCCTACGGGGCCGAAGAGTGGAGGGTGCGCACGAAGCTCGGCCCTCTGTTTCCTGCTGATGAACCGTATGATCTGTAGTCGTAAAACCCTGCCGGATCAGTCACCTCCATCATCCTCGCGATCTCCTCCAAATACCCGTCGAGGGCCTCGACCTTGTGGAAATCGTTGGGGGCGACGGTGAGGTTATGTTCATTCTGGTGGAAGGAGTCGGCCGCCGATAATGGGTTCAGTGGTTTCTGCTCCGGCTCCGGCGCGGCAGGCGGAGAGTTCCATTGCTCCTGGAACTGTTGGTTGTGCATGGTATCCCTGTAGAAGAAATTGCCGCTGTCCACCGTGCCCGTCTGACTGACGTACTGCTGCGGGTGCTGGTGCTGGGAGATGTATGGAGCGGCGGCTGCTGGAGCCTGCAGGCAGTTCATGTACTCGTCGCCGCCCTCCGACGACTCGAAGCTCCCCGTGTTGGAGCTCGAGTCGGCCGCGGTGATGGTGGTGGATGGCGCCGGTGCCGGCCTCCACGTCTGCTGCTTCCGGTAGGTGATGGTCCTCCTGAAGATCCTGCAGATGGTCCACACCTCCTGCATTTTCCGGTCACACGTCAGAGGGTCAATGTTACATTCACCATTCACACTGCACCACATCACACGTGCCACGGACCGTGACTCTGTGTGGAAATGGAATGCAGGCGTGGATCACTTACGGCTTCCTGCATGCTCGGGGAGGCGTTGGTGGCCGCCGCGGCGGCCGGCGGGAGGCGGAACTCGTGCATCATCCAGTCGGTCTTGGTGCCCTTGCCGGCGCTGCCACGGTAGTAGACGAGCGACTTCTTCAGCCCGATCGACATGCCGGAGCCCGAGCCCGAGCCGCCGCTGGTGGCAGAGTAGATGGGCCGGTCGATGCCGGTGGCCTTCCAGAAGCCGGAGCCGGTCACCCGGTTGGGCCGGATGCTGTTCCGGTACTTCCTTCCTCTGAGGCAGAAGAAGTACCACTCTTTCTCCCCACCAACCGTGCTCGCCTCTGCGTTGATTACACTCTGTCAGATAAAATTCTTGCTCCGGACAGCAAATGTTTTTGAAGCCACGAGTTGATTTGTGTATGAAAAGTTGAAAACTAGTGAAACTGCAGTCAGTATAATTATGAGCAGCAAGAGCAATTAACATTCAGGGCATGATGCAAATGAACACGGTACTTACTGGGGAGATCCCATGGGTCATGCTTGTAGATGTCCATCTCCCGGATGACCTCGATGCGGAGCGACTTCTTGGCCACCTTGCGCCGGAGGTAGAAGGTGACGAGCTCCTCGTCGGTGGGGTGGAACCGGTACCCCGGCAGCACCACGTCGTCCTCCTCCTCGCCGGCGCCGCCGAGCACCACCTCTCCGTCGCTCATCACCTTCTCCATCTCCATGGCGCTCATCTCCGCCTTGCCCACCATCATATATCAATCTCAGCTAGCTATCTAGCAAAGCTTCTCCTGCGATCTTGCCTTTGTTCTTGTTTATACGTCTAGCTTGCTGCTGTTTCTACTCTGCCTTGTTCTACACTTGAATGATTCTTCTTCCTTGTGTTGCGCATATGCGTTGTATATATAGGATAGGAAGCTCTTGGTGGCCTTGGAGTTAAGTATAGATGAAGGTGAAAGCTTCCGAGGCGAGGGCTCGGCAAGAAGTTAAAGAGGTGACATAATTCCAGTCTAAGTCGCTTGGTCTGACTTCTCTCGCCACAGTCGATCTTGACGAATCTTCTTCACAGCAGCTTCTCGTTTACTGTACTTGCATGTGTACCCTGTAATAGCATTTATAGCCCGATCCCTTATAAAAATCTTTAGAGGAGTAAATTTGAGCTTGCCGCACCTAGCCGAACTCTTAACTGTTAGAGAGTAAAATTTTAAGAAGTTACCCCCAAAAGGCAGCCCAACTCTCTCATTTTTATTCTTCCGGTGCCACTTCTCAGGATAATTTCGGGCCCTCCTCCCACCCGAGCCGTCACCATTTCCTGTCACTGCCGCCTGGAAGGCTCCTCCGCTACCACACCGACCGCGATACTGTCGGAATCGACCCCTCTGCTGCCGCCCGCGCCAAGGGAGAGGTTGGGGTAAAAAAAATGGTGCGGACCACCATGTCGTCAAGAAAGACCGACAACAAGACAGATGACAAGAACGCAATGGCCGCGATGATGGGATGTCACCCTCCCCTTGTTCCGGCCAACGACAAACGGGCCGCGAAGCCGATCGAGGCGATGAATCACCCAAAGAGAGGGTTATCATGTTCATGGACCCAAGCACGATGGATGCCATGGTAAGAAAGTATTGGGAGCTCACTCGTTCCGAGACCATAGCCCAGTTGGACGCCTCCCGTTTGGTGATGATCGATGGTGGCCATGAGGGTGATGGTGGTGGTGTCCATGGAGGTGATGTTTTCTTTGAATGTGATGAGCATGAAATTCTTGAGTTGATGAGCACGAAGCATGTCTGTGGTAGGGCTCGATCCATGACACACGACATGCTATGTTGGAATGATTTTGGATCAAACTTGATCAATGTGGTATCTTTTGGATGAACTCTATGCATGTTTTAATCTAGATTGCTCGATTAGATGAACTATATGCATGTTTATGATTGATTTATTGCGTGTGTTGAATTTAAATCATTCGATTGATTGATGATATATCATGCAATTATTTAAAATGTATGTAACAAAGGCTAGATTAGTTTGTCAAAAAAATAGAGTTAAATATAGGGGTTCAGCTAGGTTTCGTCATCTTTAATGGAGCAAATTTTTAAGAATCTAAGTAGTACATAAGGCTGGTCATAGTGGGGGTATCATAACTAGTATCATGCATGCCAATTAGGCAATTTTGATAAAATGGCATAGAATTAAATGAAGAAAGAAATGATTGAGTATCATATTATGATACCATATCATAATAAATTCTATACTACTACTCCCTCATTTCCGGTTTATAGGGCTTAATTTGAAAATCTCTTCAACCAAGGTAGATGATAAATGGTGGAATTAATTTCGTAGTTTGCAAAAGTACTTAATTAGTACTCTCATTTTTCTCAAAAAGTTATGTATACCGATGCATTAATTACACCACATACATGCACGGCCTCTAAATGACCAAGAATTTCTACATGCATTTGTGAGTTCTTTCTTCATCCTTGCATGCAGTGATTTAATACTCCTTGAAATCTAAACATGTGATGGTAAGTAGTAGAATTGAGACTTATAAAACGGAAAAACAAAAAAAAAATTAGACGAGCCCTATAAACCAGAAAGGAGGGAGTACTTACCATCACATGTTCAAATTTCAAGGAGTATTAAATCACTGCATGCAAGGATGAAGAAAGAACTCATCAATGCATGTAGAAGTTCTTGGTCATTTTGTGGTCGTGCATGCATGTGGTGTAATTAATGCATCGGTATACATAACTTTTTGAGAAAAACGAGAGTACTAATTAATTACTTTTGTAAACTACGAAATTAATTTCACCATTCATCATCTACTTTGGCTGAAGAGATTTTCAAATTAAGCCATATAAACCGGAAAGGAGGGAGTATAGTAGAATTGAGACTTATAAAACGGAAAAACAGATTTTTTGAGACGAGCCCTATAAACGGGAAAGGAGGAAGTATGTGTCATGTAAGACAATAAATATGATACTAATCTATGATACCATGCACTACAAATATAGTATCATACACTAGTATCACATGCATGATACTAGTATATGATACCCCCACTATGACTAGACTAAGAAGGTATATAAGGAGTTAATATAAGTGTTGATTTGTCTGTGCGCATGGGAAAGCATGCATAGGTTAATCGCATGCAAGAACAGTAGCCGGCCGCACGCGCGTGTGCATAGCATAGGTTATAGAAGAGAAACTAATAAATCAAAGGGCATGAGCTCATACATACTCCTACATAGCCCTTGACTGAGTCCCTACACAGAGAGAAAGGAATATTTGGAGCGTATTCGATTTTGTTGTCTTCAAGGGTAAAGATCGAGATCTAGTCTAGAGACACAAAGAGATATCTTGGTTGGACGACTTCTTTCTTAGCAATTTCTTTGTGATATGACGCATGCGATGGTGCAAAGAGCTAAGTACCACCGGGCTAAGGCACGGACCAACTGTACTCTCTCAGACTCTTTGACTTGGTTTAAAGGATGTTGTGCCCAGTTTGTGCATGTCAACTGGAAACAATCGTACGTACGGAGATGGATCGGCCAAGAAAAGAGGAGAATAAAACCTTTGGGGGACACTGGTGGAGTAGAGAAACAAAAGTAAAGTAGGTTAGTGTAAGAAAATGTAAAGCGGGGTTCTTTTTAGTTTTTTTTTGCATATTTGTTTTGTATTTGAATAGGCTTTATACAATAATCTTTAGCATATCATACACATACAAATGTAATCATAGCATATACATACAACTAGTCGCATCAAATCATGTCATCATCATAATCATCATCCAACACAAAGTGGTCTCTCGTCATCATCTTGAAAATAGCGATGCAAGTCTCGATTACTTGCAAATACATCATCATCCATCTAAACAATGATATATGCGAGAAGAATTATCACTTCGAGTGAGAGCGGAACTATGCAGTACATGAGTTCGTATCCCTCTCTCGCATTAGCGTGAACCTAAACTAACTACTGCCTGTCACTCGGAAACCGAAAACCGGTACACCTGGGTCTGACACTCCGGCCACTCGTCGTATATATACTCCTGGCATAGCACTTCTTCACCATCGATGATCTATGCACCTGCATCGTCACATGAGTCGATGATATGCAACATATATAGTTGAGCAACAGAAAGAGACAGACTTCACAAAAATAGAAACAACATATCATAAGCATAAATAACAAAGTTCATCGTACCCAAAATGCCCTAACTAGAGTGATCTTCGCTAGTCGAGGAGGAGGACGGTTTAATTACATCAAAAATAAAGTTTCGCCGTGCATACCTCAAAGTTTTGTCATACAGAAAGTATGGACTAAACGGACACATTGTCATATATCGACAATCACTCCAACATGTCGTGCCATCCATCGATGTCAGGGAGATAGTCCCCGAGCTTAGTGAAAGGCTTCATGTCGAGACGCTGAGAGGCTACCATGTTCGGACGTCTTCCCGCGACATTTGTCCTTCTTCGTAGAACATCCCTTTTTCCGACGACCTCCTTCATGATGATTTGGGCAAGTTCACGCTGGATGTTATAGAACTCAGCTCGAAGTCGATGATCCTCGATATCTCCTACGTTCTTTGCCCATTGCAGAATATGGGCATCGCCGGATCTAGGTGACATGCGAAGGTTCTGGTGATCCCGTCTCTACTCCAGCATGTGGTGTAGGACATAGAATCCATCATTAAGAGAATCACTCGGTTGCTGGATGCAGCAGAAGTTGGTCTTATGGCCGAAGGCGAGCCTGCCGCCCCTTCTCTTCTTGTCCTTGACCTCTCCACCCCGTGCTTGGTCGTAAAACATAGCACTGTCGAGAACATCCTTAATGTGGGTGTAATCCTTTTTGTGAATGTTCTTCGACGAGTCCAAGTAAAGAGCGTGAGAGTATCAGGGGTAGAGGATGATGAGGACGGCGTGCCCGCTACTGCGCAAAATAAGTACACCTCAAATTAATTAGCCTCCACCGTGCAAATGAATGATTGAAATCGAAGGAAGGATATCCGCGCGGATGACTTACACGGGATGATAAGGCACGAGAATCGCCTCCTTGTCCTTATTGGTGAGGATGAAACTGATGATGTATTCCCTCACGTATTCACGGTGCTTTGCGTAGACTCCCAAGAAGCCCTCGTGCATGTAGTACGGTTCAGCAACACAGATATGAGGTATCTGCTCAACCCCGATGATGTAGTTCATGTGCAAGGCATAAAGGCGGACAAACGTAAAATCCAGCTTCTTCACGTGAAACATGTCAAATATGTAATCGAATCGAAGGAAGAACTTATCCGCGGGGAAGCAGTCGACGTACAACAATTGCCGCGGAACATTAACCACGTAGAGTGGGTATCCTGGATCTTTCGAGGCGATGAGGCCTTTCTCTATCCATAGCACATCGTCATGAAGTCTCCTTAGATCGCCGAATCTGGCCCCTAGCGCTCTTGCAGGTAGGATTGGTTGACCGGGGATATGCCATTTATCCACATCGGGGATATCTATATGGTCCTGAAGCCGAGGCTGCTGAGGCGGCTGGATCATAGAATCAGCTCTTTTGCCTTTCATCGCTCTCTTCCTAGACTTCTTTACTACCGGAAGGTCGTCCATAATACGTTCAGCCTCCGGAGACGGCAATTCAGGCACCGACTCATGACGCTCAAACCCTGACTAGGCGCCAGTATAGACATACTGTTGAGTGCCATCGTCATCCTCATCCTCGTCCATGGTAACGTCATCAACGAATAATGGAGCCTCTTCCTTACCCCATCCGCTATCACCCAACCCGACACCTGACGCTAATTGGGTAGGTGGGGTGTTGATGTTCATACCTTGCTGAGGCTGCGTGCTCGTGGGTGTGCTCCCGACCACATCTAGATGAAGCAGACTCTTTGGCCACAACAGGACCCACCCATTACAACAATCACCAAGCCGCCGTGGGGTCTCGTCGTCATCCCCCACTAGTATCAGAGGAGGCAAATTCTCGTGGCCCGGTTTGAAACTGGCAACGGAAACCTTGAAGACGTTCCGGGGGATCGGCCGGCTGTGGAACAGTGGTTCCTTCGGCTCCATTATCGTTGCCTTCCCCATGTCCACCTTCTGGTCGTCGATGGTGTACAATATGGTGCATGGGGTTTCGTCGGCCTGCAAAGAAAAGTCTGCGGCGTGAGACATCCGAAAGGCAATGAAAACGGGAGATTATACATTTATTGAAGGGGGCCGGTGTGACAGATACCGTGAGGGCGTCGAGCTCAGCCAAAGACAAAGCACCGCGGAGCACGTCCGGTGCCGGAGCCGGTACGGGAGCAGGTGCGGGAGCAGGTGCGGGAGTAGGTGCAGGAGCCGGTGCGGGAGCAGGTGCGGGAGCCGGTGCGGGAGAAGGTGCGGAAGCCGGTGCGGGAGCAGGTGCTGGTGCAACGCTAGTCGAGCTGCTCCCCAAGAAGTCAGCAAGGGGAAAGTCCACTGCATTTTTTTCTGGATTTTGCCTGGTCCAATTGAAAATGGCCGGAACCAAGGAAGTAGACATATCTACAACCACCTGTTTTGCGGCAGCTACCACTGTTGCGACGGTCTGAGATGATTTTTTCTCAACCGCAATCTCAACCTTCTTGTCGATGTTTTTTTCAGCTAACCTCCGTCTTTCCTTTCTCTCCTCCGTAGTCTCAAGGTAGTACTTCTTCCATGTGGCGCCGCCTCCGACACCATGCACGCGTCCATATGACGGTCGAGTCTCCACCAGGAGTCGTTTCAATATGTTTAACGCCCGGTTGAATGGAGTGTCCCACTTGGGCCTCGCCAATGCCTCAGACGGCGAGTCGCTTTCGGCCGCAATCCTGTGCTGCTCTCTCTACAAAAGGCACGAGGATCGTTTACAAATATGACTAACATGTGCAGTCGAATTGATCAGAAACTAAAATTACCAGCAGTCTAATGAACTCCGTCGTGACCGCATTTGTCTCGTAAACCTTCTTCACTGGGTCCCAACGGTGTCGGGCCCTGAGGACATCACGCTCCTGCGGGACGGTGAACTCCGCCAAGGGGTATGGGATGCCCAGACGTGCGGCTTCCGCGTCCTCCTTGGCCTATTTGGACCTCTTCCCGCCTTAAGCACGGCTTCCGAGGTGGTGGCTCCCAATGTTCCTCTCTTGAAGCCCCTTTATGTACTTAGACTCTTTTTTGGCAGCTTCGGCCTCGCAAGCCGCCTAGAATATTTGAAACTGCTCTTTCGTGATTGTCGGATTATCCTTTACAATCTCATAGTAGGGTTCCTTCTTGTCGATGATCCTTGCTTTCACCCTTATTTTCCAGGCGGCCAACGCGTCGCTAAACTTGGTCATGGCGTGTTTGTTTATCTTCTTCATTGTCGGGTCCTTATCTAGATCTTCATAATCCTTTTCAGTTCGGCCCGGGACAAGAATATCTGGTGAAACTTCTTTAGGAGGGAGGGCCTCATATTATCTATCTTCTGTAGTTTCTCATCGTTGATGGTGGCGGTTGTCCGTACGATGCAGCCTATTTGATTGCCATAGCACGCGCGCGCTTCCTCGGACGCGTTTGGCTCAAAATTGTTGTCGTCCACCTTCGTGACCACCAGTCTAGTAGTCCTGAGTTTGTTAGGAAGTCGTTGCCTCTTGGCTTTCGGTTCTACACCGGCTCCGCTCCCCGAGGCAGCACCGGTCTCAGTCTCAACGCCGGTCTCGATGCCGGTCTGAGTCTCAACGTCGGTCTCAGTCTCCGCACCAGTCTGTGTGTCGGTCTCAGTCCCCAATGCCACCGGTGGGCCCAGCAACAACATCGGTTGATCGTCGGCAAGGCTCAAAAATTCATCTGCCGCCCGGTACACGTCGTCGCAATCACCAGAACCATGTCCTTCATCGTTGCTAGTCATGTTTCCTATGATTAAATCTAGTCAATTAATTCTAGACCTAATAAAATGAATAATGACATAAAAAATGCCTATTGTTTTGCAGGAACGTTGACTCCTTCCCGGTGCGGCAAATCCCGGGCACTCGATATGTCCTAGTTTGTAGCACAAGTCATGCCGAAATTCACGGAAAATTTCGGCATGACCTTTGCTAAAAAGTGGACAAATCGAGAACCTGAAATTTGCCGGAACGGAAATGAATCAACATTTTGGCAAAACATAGGCCACTCGGCTTCATTCCCTGGAAACAACAAAAGTCCACTTGGGCACAATCGACACATGCATGTGCAAACACAATTGAGGAATTTGCATATATCCTGGCCACTTCAAATTTGCATGTCCTAGCGTTTGACACTACAAGAAAATCTACACAAATCTCATGCTCTCTCAAACTCAATTCAAAAACCAAATATAGATTATATTTAGTTAACTACTGAACTAAATTACTTTACTCTAAAGTAAACCCTACTGCCCTAATTAACATCTAGTTAAACAATCTGAATTCAGAAACTAAACCCTACTGAACTAATTAACATCAACATTATCTACTACTTAACATCTATTATTACCCTAACTAAAAAACATCAACTATTAACCATACTGCCCTAGTTAACTAGTACCATCACTACTACTAATTAACATCTACTACTACTACTAAGAATAATTATGTATGAACCCTAGTACTAATTAACATCTACTACTACTGCTAATTAACATGGCAGAGGAAGAAAAAGCTGAGAGAGAGGGGGTGGGGGAGGGGTGGGGGGCTTACAGAGAGGAGAGAGACAATGGCGGGGAGGTGCTTGGCGACGGAGGTAGGGGCGGTGAGGGCAGGCTCAGGATCGAGAGGCGGCGCTCCTGGGCGGGCTCG
>NC_057807.1:593081174-593084467 GCF_018294505.1 Triticum aestivum | reverse complement strand
GGCCCGAGAGGCGGCGGCGGTGAGGATGAGCGCGGCGTTGATGCCAGCAGGAGATGGCGGCAAAGTGGGGGCGACGGCGAAGTGGGGGAGACGGCGGCAAAGAGTGGGGTGAGGGATTTGGGGGAGAAATGGTGGCCGGGGGGAAACCGTTTTTTGGTTAAGTCAAAAATAACGGTAGCGCGTTAGGGAAAACGCGCTATAGCTAAGTTAGCTATAGCGTGTTTTCGCAAACGCGCTACTGCTATTCCTTCATCCTTTTTTCCCTTTTTCATTTAATTTTTTTTACATTATATATTTTTCCTTTCTCCTTTTTCTATTTCTTTCATTTTCATTTACTTTTCTATTTGTTTTCATTTTATTTTATTTTTGTTAGCAGTAGCGCTTTACACGTAAACGCGCTGCTATAAGAATATTAGCGGCAGCGCGGTTTCTGAAAGATCGCTACTACTATGTGTAGCCCATCGGCTTAGTGGTCGAAATTTTAGTAGTAGCGAGTTTTCGGCGAGACGCGCTACTGCTATATGCATCTGCAGCGCGCTTATTTGGCACGCGCTACTGCTGTCTAGCAGTAGCGAGCTTTTTTAACAAGCGCTACTGCTAAAGTTCTGTGTATAACGTTTTCCCAAGTAGTGTCATTCCTAAAAAGGATTCACCTGCAATAGCAAATGATTACAGGCCCATCTCATTACTGAATTGTTCAATCAAGATTATCACCACGCTCCTAGACAATAGACTGCAGAACGGTACATGTTAATCAATATGGTTTCCTCAAGAATAAATCCATTCTGGACTGTCTTGCTTGGTCTTATGAGTTCATTCATCAATGTAACCAATCAAGGGAAGAACTTATCATCCTAAAATTGGATTTTGAAAAAGCTTTTGATATGATTGAACATCAAACAATTCTAGATATTCTTGCTGCTAAGGGTTTTGGACCAAGATGCCTCTCCTGGATAAAAATGATTTTTCAGGCAGGTTTCTCCTCGGTTATTTTAAATGGTGTACTTGGAAAACACTTTCTTTGTAAAAAGAAGGAGTTAGACAAGGAGACTCT
This sequence comes from Triticum aestivum, assembly GCF_018294505.1. Taxonomy (NCBI): domain Eukaryota; kingdom Viridiplantae; phylum Streptophyta; class Magnoliopsida; order Poales; family Poaceae; genus Triticum; species Triticum aestivum. The sequence goes on along the minus strand of NC_057807.1, from coordinate 593,083,413 downwards.
CTTTCACCTCTGATGTTTGTTATTTCTACTGATGTGCTACAAACAATGCTAAATGAAGCCATGGCCCAAAATCTCACCAGAACACCCATTGCAATCCGACCCAACTCTGGTTTCCGTGTTATTCAATATGATGATGACACTGTTATGATAATCCCTGCTTGTGAGCAACAACTTGAGCAACTGAAGAATATTCTTATGCACTTCACTGTGTATAGTGGGCTAAGAATTAATTATGAAAAATTAGTTATGGTCCCCCGTCAACACCCCTGATAATCACTTGGAAGTTGTAGCCTCAAGACTGGGTTGCAAGATTGGATCTCTCCCTTCTACCTATCTTGGGCTTTGCTTGAGCTTAACCAAGCCAAAATTGGAAGACTTTTGCCCTGTTATTCAAAGGATTGAGAGAATACTTAATGGATGTTCAATCTTCCACTCTTATGGAGTTAAGTTAACTCTCATCAAGCCTGTTTTCACCAATTTGCAAATCTTCTACATCAGCGCCTTACTCTCCCTGTTGGAATCATTGAGCAAAACAATAAATATCTCATACATTGCTTTTGGAGAAAATATGGCCTGGAAGATAGAGGTACAACTCTCATTGCTTGGAACTCTGCCTACCCCAAAAATCAAGGAGGCCTGGGAATTTTGGATTTGGCTATGCACAACAAATGTTTACTTATGAAAAATCTGCATAAATTCTTCAATGGGGAAAATTTACCATCGGTCTCTTTGATCAAGCAAGCCTACTATTTAGATGGTTTTCTGGATGATAAAAATGTGGGTTCCTTCTGGTGGAAAAGCATATACAAATCAATCCCATGTTTCAAAGTTGTGGCCAAGAGTACTGTTAGAAAAGGAGGCACAGTGAGGTTTTGGCAGGATGATTGGGGACATGGGCACCTCCACACACAGGCACCTCAGTTATACTCTTATTGCAGCATGCAGAACATGGCTATCAAGCAATTCATCCAAGCACTAGATCAACTGTCATTATTTCAATCCCCTCTTTCATTGGAAGCTTTTCAGCAGCTGCAAACCATTCAATTCTCAAATGCCCATGATATTTGGAATTACCCATGGGGCCACTCCTTTTCCCAATGAAAATATATAAGAAAATAACCACAGTTCAAGACTCTGCTCAAATCTTCAAAAAGCTTTGGAAGAACTGTGCCATACTAAGATACAAGATTTTCTTCTGGCTATTGTTACATGATAGAAACAACACAAGGAACCTGTTGCAAAGGAAATCTTTCCATCTTCCTTCTTATAATTGTGAATTATGTGGTTAGGGGACTAAGGAAACTTCCATTCATTTGTTGTGGGATTGTCCTTTTGCTCTAAATTGCTGGGATAGCATTGCTCCTATAAGAAACAAAGGGATATCTGCAGTGAAATCACCTTCCTACTTCCAACTCTCTCAGGACCCATTGCTATGGAAATTATAATCATGGGATGGTGGCAACTTTGGATGCAAAAAAACAATAAGCTTTTCAAAGCTCAACGGCAGTCCATCAACACTTGGAAAGGCTCTCTCAAGGCAGATTTGCTACTCATCAAGCACATGATGAAAAGTAAATACTCTAATTTGTTAATAAGTTGGACTGAAGAACTGATATGTAATGATAGGTTTCCCTAGAGCTAGAATTGGTTGACTCTGTAATATACTTGGACTTTGTTTTTTCTTTATTTGATTATTAATATATTTGTCGTAAAATGATTGTTCTGTGGTTTTCGGTTAAAAAATAGGTTGAAGTTGTTGGAGCTCTTTTTTTAGGGAAGAAGAAAGTTGGAACGCCAAGAAAGAAAGGGACGACGCAACACATTCCGGGAGAAAACAGAAACAGACCTCGCAATTTTTTTTTTAATTGTTTGGATTGCGTACCACATGTGTCACGTGGTAAACCGTCACTTCCTCAGCTCGAGCAGGTCACACGACAACATACAAAAGGTGGGCCCGGCGGCCACATCTGCTGCCGGCACACATGCGCGGACCACCCTCTTTGCATGTACCACATGGATGCGCGAATACTCATCTGCATATGTGTAGCTAGTTAAATTAGCCACGCAAGTGGAAGTTAGTATGGAAACTGCCCTTTTGCACGCATAACCCTTCGCTCCTGCCCACATGCGAACTCCCATCTAGGGGTTTTCCTTGCCTCTGCCGGCGCCACCGGTCCGCCTCATCTTCTATGGTCCTTGGATCATGGAGAGGCACATGGTGGATCCTGGCCCTTGCCGG